>NC_056732.1:538614966-538634966 GCF_019279795.1 Protopterus annectens | reverse complement strand
CTGAAGAAAAGTTGTAATATCTCATGTCTTATTATTAAAATGGTGTTGGTAGTGCCATATTCAGTTCTAAGTTTTCAGCTTTTTATAAAATTTGAAGAAGTCTGAAATAATATATGATGCATATGAATTAAAAAAATCATACGACAAGAACCCACCCATTACTAAATAATTTCTTGTCATTCTATTTATTCTGAACAGTTTTGGCAGTTCTGTTTAAACAAAGTATCTCAATTACAAGTACGACAAACTAAAGTGTTTGACAGGAAAGGAAAAAACCCTTTTAGGAGTACTCACTTTACTTATGTAGTAGTAAAAAAAATTGTTGCTTTAATGTAACCATAATAGAATTCATTGCAAATATATTTGCAGTCTGAATGATATTTCATTTATTCATGCCTTTTTATACATTTGCAAATAGCAAAGAGAAACTTAAGTCTTTTCTTACTTTTCTAAACAAATATGAATAGCTTGAAAAAGGTGTAAGAGAACAGTCTGCTTGATAGCACTAAAGCTGTTCCATATAAAAATATCGACATAACAAATATTTCTTTTGTGTATGCATGACATTTACTATTGTGAATAGGTGAAGCAAAATAAATTATGTAATACTTGGTTTTGAGACAGACGTGCCTGAAAATACATTTTCCATACTATCGAACAGTTGAAACATTTTATTGTCATTCGTGAAAGGTAGATCAGCCCATGCAGTTATTTGTATGAACACTGCGAGTATATTTTAAAATTGGATTAAAAACTGTGAGTAAACAGTACTCATAAAAAAGAAGATATGTCTTTATGTGCAGTTGTCAAGGCAGTGTTATGATCCTCACATAAAAATGATAATAAGTGCTCCAACTTTGATAGCTTAACTCTCCATGTGACTGTCTGCTTCACCAATCCCAGTTATCAATTGCTTTAGGAATCAATAAAGCGCCAGACAAATCTTCATCAAAGACAGCTAAAGATGGAATGCAACAACACAATATCAAAACAGGAAGCAATAATGTTAAAATATTTCCAGTAATATATCAAATAAATACTATCCATTAAAATGCATGGGTGCCGAATATTGTGTGCTCATATATTTTCTCTAGTGTGCTTTAGCTTGAATTACTTCACATTTGCTTTTTAAAAAAGGGGGAATGCTGTTTTTATATATAGTTTTGTTCATTTTCATATACGTAATGCAGTTTTATATGAAACATGACTAGTTTCCTACAAGTTATGATGAACGATTTACATGCTCACTGTATTCTGCTACCTTCCATTTTTATAAAATTGTTTATATTTGTCTGTCAGTGATTGTATTGATTTGAAGGATGGGACTGGAAATTTGAAAAGAATAGAGCATTCAGAGTGAACAAAGGGTTACTAATTGCTTGATATTAAATATATTTTATGCACTACACTGTACAGCTGCATCTTGTTTAATGTTGTATTTATTTGTTAAGACAAATTAACACAGTTGCTTAGTGGCGAGGATCATCTCCTCACAGCTGCAGTATTTATCTAGGGTTCCATCCTTATCTGCAGTCACTATCTGTTTGCATATTCTACCCATTTCTTTGTGGATTCCTTCCTGTTCTTAAACATACAGGTTTGTTGGATACATTAACCTGTTTGAATATATACTGCACTTTGTCCTTGTGACCTGAGACATGACAGAAAAGTATATAGGTAGACCTGTTCACCTACCAGTTAACGAATAAATATCTTTAAAAAAAACTACATAAACCTGCCAATAACATGCAACTTTTCAGGGGTAAGTGGCATGTTCAGATTTATTTATTAGACTCTTGGAGGCTGAGGCAATCAAACCCAAGACTACTAGACAAAGTATAGTTAGCATTAGTTCATGGCATTCATTTATATTACTGCATTTATAGCTTATATTTTTTTCTCTGTACAGAGAGAAATAATAATATCAGTAATTTCATAGCTCCAAATAGTTTATTGTAATTTAGCCATTTTGAAACCATAACTAAAAACATACCATATGCAGAATGATTCACAGTAATGAATAAGTATAACTTTATTAGGGTATGAACACAATAAATTATAACCAGTATAACTAAACTGACTGTCTTAATAAAGCTGATTATTTTACAGAATCACATAGTAGTATGGCATATATGAGTAATGATTATTTTTGTTATACACATGACCTTGCTTGAATAACTTGTTGCACACCAGCATTACTTTCTTTTTGTGAATGTCCTTCAGAGTTTATAAAGGACAATTTCATAGTCATATCCCCTTTACCTTACCTTACCAGAGAGTACTGTCCCCTAAAATAATGGCCTACTTGAAGTAAACAAAACTGAAGCTATCAAATACCAGTTAACTGGATACATTTCATCAAATACTGCACTTATCAGTTAGTGTAATATTCAAACAACATGCCAGATACTGTGTTCAAAATGTATAAAAATGTAAACACCTAACAATCCTCATTACAATGTTTCTGCTGGATGGAAATCTCCACCCAATCATGTCATGTGTAAGGTTTTCACCCCAAACCACTACTCAACTGGCATATGATCATTCTGAGATCACAAAGCTGTGGTGAAGAATATGCTACTATTCTGAGGTTATGTGATCTTGTAGCTGAGATAATGTAGTTCTGAAATATAGGAAATGTATGATCCTGCATATGTATAAGTTTTTGTGCCTGCATATATCCATATTTGTGTGTCTGTGTCTGTCTGTTATGTGTTTATGAAAGAAATACCAAAACACAAATTTTTTCATGGTTTCAGACTGGTTAACTTGTGTTACAATTTACAAAGCACACTTTTAGTGAAGTTTTGCCATTAAGAATGTTCTCTAACATCATTTGCTTTTACTTCAGGTAGACAAAAAGTAATAGCTCAGATATGACAAGCATATACTGCACACCATTAGATTTATGCACTAGAAGCTAGGCTGCCTTTATAAGCTCAATGGATTCCTTACAGATAGTGTAAGAAAAACTCTAACCACCACCTACTGCCATATCTCTTATACAACTCTCCTAACCTTACAAACGTATACAATACTTAAAGAAAGAAACTTGCTTCCTGCTATAATAAAATAGCTAACTTTGTCACCAATCTCCCTCACATTCACATTAGCCACCATTGTCATAGTTTAAAGCAATTAAACTGGCTTGATCTGCACAACTACCTAATATAGTCACAACTAACTACCACACAAACAGTCATCATCCAGAAAAAATGCCCTGCACTACAAAACTTATTACTGACCTACTGTCCCCCAATGTTCAGAAATCATCTCTGTAGAAGTTCTAATAAAAACAGAACAAAAGTGTTAAACTTTGACTTGTGTCCCATTCCTGCTGCCTTTTTTTGTAGTGTGTTTGTTAGTTTTAAGTTTCTATTTACTACTCAGCATCTTGGGTTTAAATGACTTAATTGAACATAAAATAACTTCAGAAGACTACAAAAATATCAACATTTGGCAGGATAAGAGAAATGAAAGGGCCTTCTGAAATACCATTGTAAATGCCCATAAAGATGGAAACCCAAAATATTATAAACCAGACAAGTACATTTTAATTTTTATCTGTCTGTCTATCTGTCTATCTATCTATCTATCTATCTATCTATCTATCTATCTATCTAGCTATTTTGACTACTAGAGTGTATCACATATGCATATCCATTTTATCTGTTTTAGACTAATTTAAAAACTAGGGCGGCCACGCTGGTGCAACGGTTAGCGTTGCTGCCTCACAGCAAAAGGTTCTCCAGTTCAATCCTCAGCTAGGGTGCCTTCTGTGCAGAGTCTGCATGCCCTCCCTGTGGTCGCGTGGGTTTCCTACGGGTGCTCCGGTTTCCTCCCACATCCCAAAGACATGCTGTAGGTGGATTGGACACACTAAATTGGCCATAGGCATGAGTGCGTGCATGTGTGTGCCTTCTGTGGAAGGTTGGGCGCTGGGCTGGCAACTCAACACCATAAAACTCCACTGCCAATCATGAGTGGACAGTGATCCGCTGTGGTGACCCCTAACATGGAAAAGTCGAAAGAAGAAGAAGACTAATTTAAAAACTGTTTTTTTTCAGTGATGTAATTTAACGGAATAGGGAAGCTTATCTTAAGTTCACTGAGGAATGCAGGATTACTCCTTTTGCCATGTCAGTTTTTTATTTTGTGGAATGGAAACTAACCTTTCCAAAAGAGGGAGGCCTGTGTTTTCATTGAGCATTTTGCCCCACAACGGTGCTGGCTTGGGAAGAACAGTTAGGTGAACACAGAACCTTATGTGCAAATGTTAACTGAATAAAGAACAGTGAGTTGGGTGGTACTTGTGGGACATTAGACATTTAAGATTACAAACTGCAATATAACAACACAACAGACCTCACTGTATACTGCTGTAGGCCTCTTGTAGTTTGTCCAGAAGTGAAGACTCTAAATTAACTAAAAGATGTGCTGAGTATAGAAGATCCGAAAGTAATGCATGTACAAGTAGTCAGTATAGGATTATGTGAGAGGAACATATTAGATCTGTAACATTTATGCATTTTAATTTGTATTAGCCCCTACATTTGCTCCTTGTTTGTCACTCCTAAGCTAAGTTTCTAAGGCAAGCTGTCCTTTAAGTGCCATATAATATATATATATATATATATATATATATATATATATATATATATATATATATATATATATATATATATATATATATATATATATATATATAAATTCACTTCATTATCTCGAAAGACTGAAATCTTGAATTTCAGTTTTTCGAGACCATGAAATCGAATCCACACAACACCGAAAGGCCAAAACTGAGAAGCCCAAAACCGCGAAATTTAAAACACTGAACACAAAGCACACACCAGACCACACATATAACACAACACACACAAACAAACAAAACAACACACATCCACAAACATACATCACAATAAGCAGGGGCGCAAGCCCCCCTGCATCCCCACACCACCCCTACTTATATATATATATATATATATATATATATATATATATATATATATATATATATACTAACTCTGAGATCACAAAAACAGCAAACAAAAGCAAACTCAGCCACACATTCTACAGTCCCTCACACACACACACACACACACACACACACACACACACATCACACATATCAGCACACTCACATACCCTCAAACTCCCACCCCTTAAAAAACACTCACTTACCTGACATTACACCTAAATCCACACATGGCACTGCACACCATCCACATACAACCCCGGGCATTATGTAGCATAAAGCCATAACCGCTAATTTGAGATATTCAAATTCGCGATTATGCACTTTTGCTATTTCAAAACTTCTACTTTATAGTCTCGAGATACTGAAATTCAACATTTTAGTATTTTGAGATTATAAAGTGTGTCTGTATATACATATATATATATATATATATATATATATATATATATATATATATCTATAGACACACAGACACACACACACAGATTTTTTTTTTTTTGCACATTTCAGTTTTCAGAAACTGTAACATATAGTCTTGACCATATGTGTATAAATATATATATATATATATATATATATATATATATATATATATATATATATATATTACATAAACATGTTCACGGTACTATACTTAGACAGTCATGGTTTAGATTCTGCAGTTCACAATGGCAGCACAGATAATAAATTGCTTCAAGGAGTAGCCACTGTGTCTGGATTTTAGTAATAGCATTGGAATTAATTACTTTGGCATCAAGCTAGCTTTAGAAGACATCAGTGGTAAATTGAGGCTATTGTAGTGTCTACATATGTCTATTTTGTGATTTAAAAGTACATGTAATTTTAAGCCAGCATTCAAAGTAATTGTTTGAACATGTTTTGGTTATCTGCACTGTCTGTGAGTGGTCGTAGCTACACTGCGATTCATAGAGGCCATTCACATTAATTCATGATGGCTGTGAATAAGTGTAAGTAAATTAACTATAATGAGATGTAAATGAGAAATTATGTAAAGGAGAGTATGCTAATGAAGTTTACATTTGCTCACTTGTAACATCCATTAAAAAAACATTGCTGTGTCTGTTATATCTACATTGCAATTCATTTAGATGCCTGATGACACTGTAAAAATGATTTAAGTTGTCCTTCCTCTGCCTTGATCCCTTGTTTTCTGCCATCATCACAGATAAAATGCCATGTTTCACATAATCATCATTCAAACATTACCTGCCGTCCTCAGAAAAAGAAAGTTATGTGACACAACCCTATAGTTATATACGCATACAGAGGCCAGCCAAGTAAAGTTGTGCTGAAGTAATGTTTACACAATCATGAACACAGTGACAGTACACATCCATCCTTTCATTTGCCCTACTGCATTCTTGTAATCATATAATGCTGACAGTGACACTTAGGAATCGCCCAGTAAAGACACTTGATCA
Source organism: Protopterus annectens (assembly GCF_019279795.1). Taxonomy (NCBI): domain Eukaryota; kingdom Metazoa; phylum Chordata; order Ceratodontiformes; family Protopteridae; genus Protopterus; species Protopterus annectens. The sequence goes on along the minus strand of NC_056732.1, from coordinate 538,628,546 downwards.
GCCAACAAATCATTTTTGCCACTTCAATACTTCAATCACTGTATTTCTGCCATGCATGCACAATCAGTAAATGACACCAATGGTTTTTTGCATTGATCACTAACAATTTCCAGTGCTGCTGCAATCAATTCCCGTTTACAAATGACAGCTTATAGTTTTGTAACATGCTCTCATATTAGTAAAACGAACATTTCATGAATTGAACTCAATACCTCATTTTCCATAATTTGCAATATTTCTAATATTTTTTCTTACTTTAACATGTCTGCAGTTCCTAACTAATTTGCCACCTAACTCGAGTAATCCCAAAATAATGTTCTGCTGATAAACTTGCTATTGTAAGTTCATGGTCCTTTACATGTTTTATATGCAAATTAGGCCATTTTACGTTTATCTCTATGAATCTTAGTGATATGCAAATGTACATGGCATCTCATGCATGTAATTGCTCTCCCTGCTTCACTTCACACCAGGTGTGTATCTTCAGGTACATACACTTTTGCCTTAAGTAGGCATGTTTATTAACACACCAGCGCAATTACTATGTCAGTACGAATGACATGTGGTGTCCATCTCTTAACCTCTTAACACATAATCTGGACAAAGCCCCAAAAATAGCGACAAATTTTAAATATTGCTCTTATAAACTTAGAATGTTGCTAGAGTAAAAGGTCTTGTGTTACCATCATTTTCTGAATGGTATGAAGTCTGAAATTCAAATGCCTGTCACTGTTTAGTGAGATTTATCCTCACTGATTTGCCACAGAAAAATCAGAAAAACCACAAATTTTATGAAGAAAATACCAAAAATATGTGGCAAAAATCTGGACATTCTGCGAAAATCTGGACAGTTGAGACGTATGGTGCTGTCTACATTTGCATACCAAAATAGCACTGTTCTTTGTCGATTAAATCTACATACAACTGGAGGGCATGACTGAAATACCACCCTTATTTTTTAAAGTCTGTGACACTACACTATGCCACAGCTGTGATATGATAATGTGCACACCAGTAAGTGTTTTAAGTTGTTTTACATTATATTTACATTACATTATATATTTTGCATTATAACAAGGCGATTTTTAGTTGTTCAATAAATAGTTTATAATATAAAGTGGTGGCATTTGTTGTATTTAGTTCTTTATCACATTTAATTGTCTTTTTGTTTTAATTGGGATCTTGAGTTTAAACTTGAGGATAACCATCTGTTGGGTGGCTTGCTTGATGTACATTCATGTCAATTGTGTTTTAACTGTGAGCAAAAGTGCTGACAATATTATATATTGCTGAAAATGTGTTTGGCATTCTTGACTACCCTCAAGTTCTTAACTTCCTTCGATTTATGATTATTTTACATCCAGAAATATAGCAGTGGACTGAAAGTTCACAGAATGCATTTCACAGTTGTTTGAATGCCTATGATACTTGTCATCCAGGTAGGCAGTCATTCTATTTCTGTGTATGAATGCATACTTGCATGTGTGTGTGTGTGTGTGTGTGTGTGTGTGTGTGTGTGTGTGTGTGTGTGTGTGTGTGTGTGTGTGTGTGTCGGTGTTTACGTGTATGATTGCTTAAGAAGAAAGAAAAGCTCTATGAAAATATGTCATCTTTTTCAGAGATTGATTTTTGTCACAAGCATTATGACACTTTGTAACTAAATAATTAAGCATGTCATAGGACAATAGCTCAGACAAAAGACTGATGTTGTAAGAGATGTCGTTTTCTACATATGTATAAAAATCAAAAACAAGTTTAACAACTGTAGTTTGTGTTTGTTTTAAAATGTATGCAATAGAAAAAGAGTTAATGATTGTGATGATAAGCTCAGAGAAGAAGATCTACAGGAAAAAAACAATTCAAACATGCTGTAAAATTTCCTTTTTTTAGTTTATTTCAGAGTTGTGCATTGTGGTGGCTTACATGAAATTCAAGTGAAATTGCCTTTATAATAAGAATATAACTATTCAGATTTCTATAATGCCACAATTTATTTTTAGATATAACCATGCATGAATACATTGTCAGAAAGGATCTAATTAGCCCTGGGAAAAAGTTTACAATGACAGCAGTGCTTTGCTTCTGCAGCGGTATCTATAAAGGAAAGATTAGCTTTCAGTACCACAGCAGATGGTGAAATATTTAGCTGGTTGCATATTGAAAGAAAAAAATCAAAATAAATGCAGAAATGTTTTTATTCTAGCATGTCTGCAAGGCATTACTCAACAATGTGTGCAGTTCAAAGCTAACATTTGACTGATAGACATTTATCAGACAGCAATTTTGTTACTCAGGGCTAGAGAACATGAAAGCAGTAGATAAACCGTCATATTAATTAGATTCAGTAATGACTGAGTGGTGTTGTCTCTTTCAAACATGGACACATATAAAAAAATTAGGTATTTTTCTGATATTTAATTTGAATCTTCAGATTTTGTTGGTCATTTGCACATGATACACTTAGTCATTTTGACCAGATCATCAATGGTATATTAGCTGGCTAGTGGTGCAAGGAGGAGGTTCTATCTACAGCACTGGAGTCCAGAGCTTGGTCAGGAAAGAGATGATTGACCAAGACTTCCCAGCTATCCTGCTCTTGTGTTAGGAGAAGAGAGTTTTTTCTGCCTGGTCATGGCTCCTGCTGGAAGCATATGTCCCTGGCTAAAGAAGAACATCTGCATGGGGAACACAGGAGAATAATCTGTTCCATTGACCAAGTGTATTGCTCCACATGTGTTGACACCATTTCATATTTTGAGAAGTGAGGTGAAACTGGTTTGCCAGGGAGAAAAAGCCTCTAATTACCAAAAGAATGGCACCATGCTAGTGTGCCCTGATCTACAATCTACCCGCCTCCAGATATCACAATGATTCCCCCAGAAAGAGCAAGGAGAAGGCCACTAATTTTTAGCTACAGAGGTAATGGAACAGGTTTAAGACATAGCAGGTGGGAAACAACAGAAAAGTAGATAAAAAAAACAGATTTTGAGAACTTTTGTTGCAATTATTCTCCATGCCGGATATTGTTATTAGTAAGACTTCTGACGTGGTCATTTATCAACTTAAGCTTTGGGATTCTAAGAAAGACAGCTAAGTGAATGAGTTGTCAATACACTTCATCCTGTTTTCCAAAGCTTGAAATCCTCTGTGATTTTAAGCAAATTACTTAAAAAGACAGGATTTACCGCTCAACAATCACAGAGGCACTCATTTCTAGTGGGCATAGCAAGATAATAACTGAATAAATCAGAACACCAAGTCAGTATATTCTATGAAAGGCTTGTTGTATATAATTTGCATATAGCTGCTTTTTTGTCACAATTTGACAATCATGTAGCTCTCCATGTATATGCATTTTCTTACATATGCACGTTAAATGCGAATATGAATGTGATGCATGGAAAATAATGCATTGTTTTCACAGTGATAAGTATTAAATAATAAATACTAATATTGGAAAGAAAAATATTACCTCCTCCATATGTATGCACATTTTATTTTCCACTACTGAGAATCGTATCTCATGCATTCATTGTGATGTGATTTTGTGAATGGCAAAAATTAGATAATATTTAACTTTAACTGACTGGAAAAACACAGACTAAAAAAGACTTCCTGAAAAAACAACCATATAAAGATAGCTGAAGAAGTGTAGATTCAATAATCCAATACAGTTACAAGTCAGAATATTCTTTACTAATGAAAATACTCCAACTGGTTAAGCACTTTCATTTCTATTACTCAGAAACTCCATCAGAACTAACTAAATAATGTCCAGCTGGAACTTAAGTAGTACTACAACAATCTTTTTCTTACTAAGTACTAAAAGAGTGCATACAAACTGTTGAAAAATACATTCAGACACAATGTGACTGATAATCATACATAGACAATGGACCTGAAATGAACTCTGTCAAGATAAAGGATTACAACTTCAAATATTTCAAGTGTAAAGTTATATGTCCTATTACATATGCTGCACTACCAGTTTGTTATATGCTGTAGATTCATACATTGATAGGTTTGATTGTGATATTTTCTACTTTACATATATCTATATATATATCTATCTATATATATATATATATATCTATATATCTATATATCTATATATATCTATATATATATATATATATTTTACACACCCCTGTTAAAATGCCATGTTTTTGTGATATAAAAAAAACAAGACCACAATAAATCATTTCAAAACTTTTCCCACCTTTAATGTGACATATAATCTGTGCAATTCAATTGAAAAACAAACAAATCTGTTCATAGGTTCATAGGTAGGTACTAGGCTACTGACCCTGGGGCTTATATAAGCCTAGCCAAATGGTACCCTGGCTTTCGCCACCCAAGAAAATTATTTTCCTGTGCCCCTGTCGAGCAGAGCCACAGAAGTGATCCCCAGGGTGAATTTCCTATCTCCCATCCAATCATCAAGATTTTTCTTGAAGAGTGCTAATGAGGAGCTTTGTTTGATATAGATAGGTAGTTTGTTCCAGAGTATGAAAAGTCTCTATGACAGGAATCTATCCCTCCAGCATGTTCTGTGTATTGTGGTGACAAGGTTTAGTTCCCTAGAGTGTGTAGCTCAGAGGGATTGGGATTTCTTTAAGTGGAGCATGTCCAACAGCTCTGGGTTGGACATAGCTTTGTATGTTAGGCAGAGATTGCCTCTGAGAAGGCAATATGCGATGGAGTAAAGCTTGAGTGTTTTGAGACGGTCTGCATAGAGCATCTGTTTGAGGCCAGTAATCCTCTTTGTGATGTATTTTTGTGGCCTTTCCAGTTGTTGTAGATGTCTTGTGAGGTACATACCAAAAGGGGCATTGTACTCTATAATGGGTCTAATGAATGATGAGTAGAGGGGAACAATGGCCTCTTTTTTCCTGGATGAGAAACCTTTTGTGATGAGGTGTGCCACGTAGAAGAATTTCCTGACTACTGTGGCGATGCGGTTATCAAAGGAGAGACTACTGTCCACCTGTGTCCCAAGGTCTCTTATCACACTTTCAGTGTTAAGTAGACTACTGCCTATTTGGTAGTTCATGGGTACAAAGTTTTTACCAAAGGAGATGACAATGCACTTTTTGGCATTGAGCTTGAGGCCATGGCTTTGACACCAGGCATCTGTCTCAGCAAGGCCCTTTTGTAGGATGTCCACATCGTTGGGAGTTTTGATTTATGGCTGCTAGTTTGCAGTCATCTGCAAACTTCATTAGCCACAGACCTACTGTGCTAGCCTGTACTTCAGAGAAGTAGATACCAAACAGGAATGGACCTAGGACTGAACCCTGTGGTACTCCACTTGTCACTGGTCTGAAGTTGGATTTGGAGTCTGCTACTTTCACAGTGTGCGTTCTGTCAGTGAGCCAGTTGGCAACCCATCTTGTGACATAGGGATTTATACCTAGTTTAGTGAGTTTATTTATAATTCCAGAGTAGGGGATGGTGCTGAAAGGCTTGGCAAGATCTAGATAGGCTGTGTGAACCACGTTACCCTCATCTATGGCTTTGGTGACTGCTTCAAAGAAGTCTATCAGGTTTAGGAGACATGATCTGCCTTTTACAAACACAAACTGGGTGGGGTCCAGAATCTGGAGATTGCCAATGTCATTGTTTATAAGTTCCATGATGATACATTCTATAGCCTTGCAGACCAGGCTTGTCAGGCTAATGGGGCAGTAGTTCCCAGGGTCCGTGGTGGCTCCCCCTTTGTGGAGTGGGATAAACATCACTGTGTGCCATTCAGTGGGCACAAAGCTTGAGGTGAAGCTATGATTGAACATGGTACTTAGGTGGGGTGCCAGTTCTTTCTGTAGTTCATGTAGAACGCAGCCTGGGATGTTGTCACGTCCCATGGATGCTGTGTTCTTGGCTTTGGAGAGTGTGTTTTTTACCTCTGCAGCCGTAATTATAGTAACTTTGCATTCTTCCGGTATAGAGATGGGCCCTTTAGGAGATGAGAGGGGAGTAAAGTTAGCACTGAACCTATCTGCCAGGATGTTGGCAGTATCAGTTGGTTCTCTATATTTAGTGCCATTGTTCTGTAACTCAGAGCAGATTTGAGTGTTGCCATTGAGATTCTTGACATAGCTATAGAATGCTTTGTGGTTGTCTTTAGAATCAGTGGCAATTTTGTTTTTGTAACTAGCTTTGGAGGATTTTATGAGGGATCTCAGCTTCTTACTGAGGCTGACCAGGGAGTTCCTCCAATCATGAGATTTTACTCTTTTTTGCAGCAGTTTCTTTCTTCTGTTGTAGAGTTTGTTTATGGTAGGGGACCACCATATTGACTTCCTTTTTTTGGAGGATAGCATCTTGGTTCTGTTAGGGATAGCAAGATCCATGCACTCGTGTAAGTGCTTATAAAGTGCGTTTGTGTAGGATTCAGAAGGCGTACATCTATTGTCCATCAGCATGGGTGTCATGAAGTTTGCCACTTCTGTCTTAAGAAGCATGAAGTTGGCTTTGGAGAAATATTTTATGGTGGTTTCCCTAATGGAGGGGTGGAAGCAGGATGTGGCTGTCTAGGGTGATTAATTGTGGTCGGATCTGACCAATGTGGAACAACAGTTGCCCATGTTGGTAATGACCAGGTCTAGGATATTGCTACCCCTGGTGGGGGCATGGATAAGTTAATCCAAAGAATTGGAATTTATAAATTCCAGAAAACATTGAGCACAAGAGTTGGTATATGAGTAGTTTTCCCAGTTAATGGTGGGGTAGTTGAAATCACCCATTATTAGGGTGTTAGGTTGTAACCTAATATTTTCCAGTGTATCAAGAAATGAAGAGTGGGAATTCTGGGCCATGGTGGTGGATCTGTAGCAAGCTACAATTTGGATTGCAGTCTTGCCCAGAGTTAGCTGCACTTGGATAATCTTGGATGCATTATGCTGAGCAACTAGCCTGGAGGTGTGGATATCCTTAATGAATATGGACACGCCTCCACCTTTAGTGTTTCGGTCCAGGTTAGGTGGCCGAAAGGTGTGGTATGAATTATAGCCTGGTAATGCAGGGGTGCTCTCTGGAGCCTTGAACCAGGTCTCTGTCACTGCACAGATGTCGATGTTCTCCATTTTAAGGAGTGCCTTGAGTGAGTGCATTTTGAGGTTTAGACTTCTAGCATTTTGTAGAATTACCCTCAGATTTTGCTTGCTTGTATCTGTTACGGTGGTGAATTTTTCATTTGAACCTTGCATAAAAAAGGCACTATAGGGGTAGCAAGAGCCTTAGCCAGTATCCGGAATCCCAAGGGTGACAGGTGCAGGCCATCTCTGGCAAAGCATCGTGGTCTGTCGATCATGTCAACCCAGGCAGACAGATACTGGATCCCTTTAGAATGACACCAGAAGCTTAGCCAATTGTTGAAGTCAATCATTTTGTCCTTGTACTGAGGTATCATTCTGGGTGATGGCAGGATGCTACTCAGGGCTAGGGTTACACCTGCCAGGGCTACAAGATCAGACAGCTCCTCCATGTCTCTTTTCATGTAGGCCAGGGAGGTACGTTTCAGGTCATTCACACCAACATGGACTATGACAGAGTCATATCTGTACTTGTGGTGGAGTGACCTGAGTGCATGCATTATGTGGTGGATCCTGGCACCTGACAGGCAGCTGACAGTAATATTCTCCTTGTTTAGCCTGGTAAGTGGAACATCAGTGTGCCTGACTATAGAGTCAGCTATGACTAGAGTGTTGGGTATGTTGTTATGCCTTATGGGCTGTGGTTGAGTGGTACACTGAGTTTGTGGCTATGTGTCATTTCTGTTATGTTGGGGGTGGAGGTTGCTTGAGTTTCTGCTTTGGAGGTCCCTGTCGCTTGGGTAGATTTGTTTTGAGAGCCTATGAGAATGTAGGTGTGCTTTTTGTGTTTCTATGTGTGTGTTTTGGTGGTGTAGGTTTTGAGGGACTATGTGATGAGTGTGATGTGGTGCAAGTGTTTACCTTCTCCTCTTGACTGTCTAGTCCAGTCTTGGGTGAAGATAGATTTGTTTCCAGTTTGGCTATATAAGTGCATCTTTCACAAATTGTAGTGTTGGGTGGTAGGAGGAGAGGGTTGTCTGTATACATGAGGCAATTGCTGCATTGCCCCAAGATGCCCAGACATGCCTGGATAGGTGCTTATTTATTAAGTACTAAAAATTGTTTTCCTCTAGACAAGTGAGGAAAGTTGAGTGCTGTAGTAATTTGTAGCTTATTTAGTATTATTTGTAGCTTATTTAGTGATTATATTGAGTTCTGAACAAGTGCCGATTTGACTGCTGAAACTAAAAAACTTGCTAGTTCTAAGAAACAAAATTAAGCTAGAAGGCTTCCCTCCAACACAAAAAGGCTTGGGGCTCAGAAGCTTACAAACAGTCCTGGATACAGCAAATATATATCTGGACTAGACTACTTACAAGAAAGGCAGGAAACAAGCTTAGAACATTTTTTTTTTGTAAAGTGGAAAGGGGAAAGGAAGAGCAGAAAGTAAGTGGGTTGGCCTTCTCATATGTTCTCCCTGGATTAGGTATAATGAGGTAAAGGGAAAAAAATATAAAAAATAAAAATCATACAGTACGCTGGTTGCATAAGTGTGCACACCCCCAAAACTAATACTTTGTTGTGTGTGCACACCCTTAAATTAATACTTTGTTGAAGCACCTTTTGGTTTAATTGCAGCATTCAGTCTTCTTGGGAGGAGTCTATCAGCATGGCACATCTTGACTTGGCAATATTTGCCCACTCTTCCTTGCAAAAGTGCTCCAAATTTGTCAGATTGCAATGGCATCTATTGTGCACAGCCCTCTTCAGGTCACGCCACAGATTTTCTATTGGATTTACGTCTGGGCTGTGGCTGGGCCATTCCAAAACTTTAATTTTCTTCTGGTGAGGCCATTCTTTTGTCGATTTGGATGTATGCTTGGGGTCATTGTCATGCTGAAAGATGAAATTCCTCTTCATCTTCAGCTTTCTAGCAGATGCCTGAAGGTTTGGGGCCAAAAATAACTGATATTTGAAACTGTTCATAATTCCCTCCACCTCGACTAAAGATCCAGTTTCACCTGAACAAAAACAACCCCAAAGCATGATACTGCCACCACCATGCTTAACCGTGGGGATGGTGTTCATTTGGTGATGCGAAGTGTTGTGATTGCACCAAACATACCTTTTGGAATTGTGGCCAAAAAGTTCAGCCTTGGTCTCATCAGACCATAACACATTTCCCCACATGCTTTTGGGAGATGATGTATTGTTTTGCAAATTTTAGCTAGGCCTGCATGTCTTTCTGTGTAAGGAAAGGCTTCCATCCTGCAGCCCTACCCCAGAGCCCAGATATATGGAGAATAAGGGAGATTATTGTCACATGTAGTACAGAATCAGTACTTGCCAGAAATTCCTGAAGCTCCTTCAGTGTTGCTGTAGGTCTCTTGGCAGCCTCCCTGACCAGTTTTTGTCTTGTCTTTTCATCAATTTTCGAGGGAGGTCCAGTTCTTTGCAACATCACTGTTGTCCCATTTTTTATTCACTTTTTGTTGACAGTCTTCACTGTGTTCCATGGTATATCCAGTGCTGTGGAAATTTTTTTGTATCCTTCTCCTGACTGATACCTTTCAGCAATGAGATCCCTTTGATGCTTTGTAAGCTCTCTGTGAACCATGGCTTTTGCTGTAGCAGGCAACTGAGTAAATGTCAGGAAAATCCTACTAGGACAGCTGAACTTTATTTGGAGTTAATCAGAGTCTCTTTAATTGATGGCAGGTGTGTACCCAAGAAGACTGAATGTTCTAATTAAATCAAAAGTATTAGTTTAGGGTGTGCACACAGAACAAAGTATTAGTTTAAAGGTGTGCAGACTTATGCAACCAGCGTATTCTAAGTTTTTTATTTTTTATATTTTTCCCCTAACAGATTTGTTTGTTTTCCAATTGAATTGTATAGGTTATAGGTCACATTAAAGGTGGGAAAATTTTGAAATGATTTTTTGTGGTCTCATTTTTTATATCACAAAAACCTGGCATTTTAACAGGGGTGTGTACACTTTTTATATCCACTGTATATGGGTGTACGTTAGGTTGTTGAATTTACACATCACCAAACTTTAAAATAGCAACACCACTACACTGAAACACTACAACACCAAAATTACACTAATCTGAAACACACATAACCGAAAGAAAAACAATGTAAAAAAATAAATAAATAAAATAACACATTCTCTAACATCAGCAATGCTGTAATACACCCCAAGCTCTGCAGTATACCAGACAGTACATAAACATTGCATACTTGCAGCTTTACTTAAAGTAGTTTGATTAAATAAATATTGGGGAAGCAGAACTTTGCACAAATGGATATTCATTGTAGTGGTGTTGCTCTTTAAAAGTTCAGTGATGTGTAAATTCAACAACCTAAAGTACACCTGTGCAAAGACATATATATATATATATATATATATATATATATATATATATATATATATATATATATATATATATATACATATATACACAGACACACACATATATACATAATATATATATATATATATATATATATATATATGTATATATATATATATATATGGTTCTACCTGACATAGTCGAAACCCATATTCGACAGTCCATAAACACGAAAACCACACATAACCGACAACGAATAACCGACGGTACACAAACACGAAAACCCCATACACTGCACACCACAACCACAATACAAAACAAAAAACAAAAACATTCCACAAACCACACACACACCAAAATCCTACAAGCCCACACTAAACCTTACCTAACCTAAAGGTCCGTCACTATCGTGACACTTACCTACCCTACTCCTAACTAAAACTCTTTAACCCTTAATCCTAACCCTAGCCTCCTAACCCCTACTCCCCCTAACCCCCCCTCCTAACTCCACCCCTAACCCTCCCCCTCTAACAACTCCTAACCCTAACTCCACCCTCCTAACCTAACCTAACCCTAAACTCCCCCCAACCCCCCTCACCCCAACCTATCCCCCTAGACCCACAATCCGTCAATCTCCCCACTTACCTGCACACACACCCCTATCGCACACAGCTGTCTCGGCATGTCGGTCCTGGGTTCATATCGGTTGTCCCCGTGTTGTCATCCGCTTGCCTGTGGTCTTCTGATGTTCTGCCACTCGCGATGATTGCGTCGGTCTTCTTAATTTTTTCTTCTGGGGCTTCGTTCCCGGTCTTTCGGTCTTCGACGGTATATATATATATATATATATATATATATATGTGTGTGTGTGTGTGTGTGTATATATATATATATATATATATATATATATATATATATATATATATATATAAGTTTATATGACTTCAGCAGGTTTTTGTAAACATGTAATTCATATGGTCGAGACCCTTTTTCTTGCTGTACTGTGATCTCGAAGTTGTTGTATATATAATTTGCAGGGTGTGTGGGAGGTGCTAGGAGACAAATTGCAAACATTGCTCTAAGAGATTCTGGGTAGTGAGAGAACAGAATGGCATAACACATTTCAGAATTGTAATGTCTAAAAGTGGTATTGAGTTTATATTTATTATACATGTATTTGAACTGTGGCTATGATGCTAAGATCCAGTACAAAGCTATTACACTAGGTCAGTAATACAACAACGATCATATCTCTTATTACAGGTCATTATTTACATTATGTATGCATTTGCATTCTCCTGCCCTGCAGTTAATGTAGTTGAATTGAAAAGGAAAGATAAAGATTGCTGTATTCAAAACTTCAGTAGCTATGTACACCACTCCGTTGCCCTGAAACAATTTCATTCCGTTTATGTTTAAGGTCCTCTTTTAATCTGGCCTTGAATTCTAGTAGAGAATTTTGAGATTTTACTTCTTGTGGGGAAGTGATCCCAGATGGCTGTGGCACTTTCAGTAAGAGCACTTTCACCTGTAGCTGTACCAAATCTTAGCCTAAGGAGGAACAGTCCTTCTTCCTGTGAGTTTTTTAATGTAAACATTGGATTCTTAACTTGGGGTTTGATTTGAGAGAAGGACAATAAGAAAGTATAAAGATATTAAATATGATGGTGTTAAAAATAAAAGAAGCTCTGCTTTGCACTGGCAGTTGCTCTCCCATCTGGCACAAAGTGTGTCAGGGAATATAGATGAAAGCTAAATTTGGTCACTGTCCAGATCACTCTCATAATGCCTCAAAATGAGTAATTATCTTATTTGTCAGAGTTTACATTCATGAATGACCCATATCATTCACTGTGTTTGCCAGTTGTATATCTTGCATAACTGGAGAACAAACACCAAATTAAATATGTCATTTAACTTGAATCTATCCAGTTCTGCTCTCTGAATGATGGACTATTATTTAAATAACCATCTCCAGCCAACTACTACATATCTCCATGCTTTTTCTTGCTTTGTTGTTTATTTGTATACTTACTTATCATACCTCTTATCTGTCCAGATTCTCGCAGAATGTCCAGATTTTTGCATCATATCTTTGGTATTTTCTGGCAATTCACTGGTGTGACCTGAGTATTGAAGTCCCAAAATAATGGCATACACTTGAGTTCCAAACTTCAAATCCTTTAGAAAATATGTGTTAACAAACTCCTTGTTACTCTAGCAACTTTTTAAGTTTATAAGAACAATATTTAAAATCTGTCCCTATTTTTGGGCCTTTATCCCCCCATTATGTTAGGCTTTGTCCAGATTTCTTGCACTAAGAGGTTGAGCTGTATGCTTATTTCTGCCTATTTACTTTCTGTTAGCACCTTTTTGCCTTTCTGCATTGTTAATTAGATCCTTTTGCAGAATGTTACATCCATTATATTCTCTTCCATTCATTTTTATTCCTTTCATTTACTGGTCATCCTCATTTTGTACCTCTGATAACTCTCACAGATGTGTATACAGTCAGATGTATGTGTACAGATTTTCATTACAGACTCTTTTGTTTCAGGGTGTGGAAGAGCTGGATACAATCTGTCAAGTAGCAGGTATGAGGCAGAAAGTTATTTCTGAGCTGAATACCTGTCTATCACAGAACTACACACAGAGCTAGAAATAAGTCTGTTTCCCTTGGATGTGTAAGAGGAAACTAGCAGCTTCCCCTATGTTTGGATGAAATAAACTGATTATAGTATCAGACAGATGAAATAAATGAAAAAGATAAATGTTTTTCTATGGGGAAAAGCCTAGTCTGCTGTCAGAAGACCCCTTACTCATTTGTGTTTTGTAGCTCTACAATAACAGAACTGTAGGGACATGAAGAAAAGCTCTAAAATCATGAATCACTGTCAGAGCACAGATAATTCAAATGAGGAAGCAGAAGGCAAAGAGTTTAAAGTCACCCATTTTACATTCAAACAATATTAGTTAAAACAAAACTAGAGAGTGTGAATAAAACCAAAATAGACACAGGAAGTACATGCAAACTCCATTCAAAAAGCAAGGCACCCCAGCTGGGTAGAGAACTGGAAAGCCAAGTAACGTGAGCAGTGAGGCTTGCTGAATACATAGAACTCTAGTGTTTTTTTATGTTCAGCTGTGTGAGTAGTTCACTGTTGAAATTGTGGAGTGTGCTGGCTGT
>NC_056732.1:538504966-538612466 GCF_019279795.1 Protopterus annectens | reverse complement strand
TTGCATTCTTATTAAAATAAGAAAAAAAGGATACAAGCTGGAATTGCTTGTTTTTACCACAGTTTATTAAGTTTAAACAAAAGATCAGCACTTTTGCACTTGTTAGAGCTTCATCAGAAGTTAAGTATTGCTTAGAGGAAAGTAAACAACAGTTCTTCCTTGGGGGATATGGCAGAATATTAAACAAGATATGGCAAGCCTGATTTATAAAGACCTTTAGTCAAATAAAGCCTAAGTTTTAGAATGTTTCATAGTTAGCAGATGGAAGAATCAGAAAAAATTTAGCTTACCAACAATCTGCTGGGGACAGGTTTGGAGGAATCTTGACAAACATAAAAAATGTCCAAGGTAATATCAACAGGTAAGGATTGTGCACAGATGGTATATAAACCATGACAGACAAAAGAAAATAGTTTTGTCTCAGTCAGATAGCTGTTGGAGATGTGGGCATATGTTTTGGTATTGGTAGATTAAGCGCTATATGGGGTATCTTATACTTTGAATGGGAATTTGGGATTTTTGGAACCCCATTGATTTCTGTAATACTGGAAATCTATTGGGTTCTTTCAAGTGTGCTCAAACTCTTTTGTGTAAAACATTGGAAGAGGTGGGTGTGTCCTCCTGTAAATGTATTTAAGGACTTCCTATGCCACCATTTGAGTAACTTTGTATATTCCTATAAATATGCAGGCACAGTATATGCCCTACCTCAGACTTGGCACTATCTTTTAGACAGCTGTAAGTATATTACCTAATCAGAATCTTCTGCGATTTGTACATAAATCTTATTTGTAGACTTTGTTGGGTTTTATTCTTTGTCATAGTACTTGTTGCTTATTAATATATATAGTTACATGGCTGTTAATTTGTTGTACCATTATTTATTATTATTTAAATTTTTTAAATTTAATTTATTTATTTATTGAATTTCATACTGTCATGCTTGTTTAGTATAAAGTAGATAAAATAAAGTATAAATGTGCAAATCTAGTGCCAAGGTATGCTAAAGTGACTCATATTCCATTATTTCTAGTCATAACTGAAAATATCTTTTAGGAAACATTGCCTTGGTTTTTAGCAGGTAAAATGGGCTGGTTCACTAATTACAAAAAAACTCTTGCAGTTACCTGGGTTTTTGCAGTCATAATTTCATGAAAACTCTTCTTAGCTTTATACTGACAATTTTAAGGAATGTGTTATACTGCCTTCAGAGTTTATTTAATAATGATTTTAGAAGACGCATGAATGACAGAGAGAGAGCAAGCAGTGGGGATGATCCGTCCTAAGGATGTTAAACGAAGGGGTTGCTGCAAAAGGTTTTACCAGTTAAACATGCCAGCCATTTGTTCACTCATTTCCCCCATCACCTGCTTATCCCATTTGAAGCTTACATGGGATCTAGAGCCTATGCCAGCACTCACAATGTAATGTAAAACAAATCCTTGGGAATGTGTTATCAGGTTTTGTGCAGTATTAAGAGGTATATGACAATGAAGTGTGGGAGTTTTGAGAATGTAAATTATGAAAAGAAATGGAAAGTAAATACTATAGGCTATAAACTAAATGCTGTGGATGCAGCATTGCTTCCAGCTAGTCCAGGAATAGTTGTATTTTCAAATGCTTTTTCTACAAGTACTGGAACAAAGTCGAGGACAATTCAGTGAGGAGATTAAATGTTACTGCCCTTGTAGCATCATTTTTGCATACAATAAATATTTTTCTGATATGTTTACAACATGATTCTGTTTCTCATCTGTATTTTATTTTATTGCTTTTTCTAGGTGCTTAATCTCTTCCTTGCCTTGCTGCTGAGTTCCTTCAGTGCAGACAATCTCTCAGCACCAGATAAAGATGAAGAGATGAACAATCTGCAGATTGCCTTTGCTCGTATTCAACGGGGCATCGCCTTTTTGAGGAAAGCTATGCATGACTTCTTCTGCAACTTACTTAACCAGAAGGCAGCTGCTGAAGAAATAAAGACTATGACAGATCTTTCTGGTCACCATAAAGGTAGCCTTATGGGTAACCATGCTAGTATCGATATTAAGGAAATGAATTACAAAGATGAAAATGGCACAACTGTTGGAATTGGGAAAAACAGAGCTACGTATGTGGTCAATGAGGATGACTCTTGCGCAAACCTCCCTGCCATAGCAGTTCGTGTCCCCATTGCAGTGGGAGAGTCTGACTGGGAACCACATGAAGAAGATGAGCAGAGTACCGTCACTGATATGGAGGTCAGCAAAGAGGTAGGAGATCAACACCCCTTCAGTTAGTACAAGAAATAATTCACTGTGATTGTGTTGTGATGCCAGTGTAATTAATGCATCGGATACATTAACATCTGTTGAATCAGTTATACTTATTCAAGTGGAAGTGAATTTAGGACAGTAATCCTTGCATAGGCAGTATTTGAAGGGGTATAGATCTGTCTTTACAAGAAGGACATTTAATCAATCATCTAAACATAGGTAGGTACACATACATTTAAATATATGTTAGTGCAGAGTCATTCATCAGATAGTTGGGTAAACACTAACACTTCATATTAGCTTAACAGCTTGCTGGGTAGGAGTATCTGTCCTGCAGTAGAACAAGTTAGAGGGGGAAACTTTTTTTAGGTTATCTTACTTTTATTTTTTCCTTTTGTATGATAATCCATTTTCAGAAATTGTTGCTGAATTGCTTGCTATACCACTTTTTAGTTATCACTGATGCTGATAACAAAAATAAATTTGTTGTTTGCACCCTCTGTTATTAACAGCATGCTCTATCATTATAATCAATTTAGAATCAGCTACTGTTATTTTACTGGATAGCTGTCATGTAAAACACTGCCAAATATGAATACACCAATGATCCCATCTGGTTTAGAAATACAGATGACCAGTTCACTACAGTTGTTGTGTCTTTTCCCGGTTAGGGGTCGCCACAGCCGAACTCCGGTCCGCTAATGATTGGTAGTTGATTTTTATGTGCCGAGTTGCCAGCCCTGATGCACAACCTTCAACAAAGGTACACCCATTCACGCATGTCTCCACGCAGAAGACGCTCTAGCTGAGAATCGAACCGGACAGCGTCTTACTGTGAGGCGACAAAGCTACCGCAGCACCACCACCGTGGATACAGTAAACTGAGATAATATAAATAATGCATAAGAAATTAAAGGCCTTAGTATCCGAATTTGAGAGAAAAAGGCCCACATTTCCCTCCACCCCCATCTACCACAAACAAACTCACACGAAACTGTATGGAGAGCAAACATGCCTAGTCTTTGGTAAGAGGGCAAAGCACACACATTGCTGGATTCTTGCATCTCATTGTCACATTTTTCCTTAAATCCCACTCTTTTCTTTATTCCATTAATATACCTGTTCCTGACCTCCTGATTCACTGAAAAGACACAACCTGCATTATGCAATTTCAATTACATCTTCACTTGCATGAAATGCCACTCATTTCTGCTATTTATAAAACATTTTTCCTTATCTGGTTATCCCAAGATCACAAACAGATACTCCGGTATGTTATACAGGTCCTGCAGATTTAATAGTCCTGTTTTATAAATTTGTAGTATTCAGGAAATAACTGAACTAGTAGTAAAAGGTTTATTTTACTATTTGGTACCAATTGCACTTAGGATGTGCTGGCCTGATGATTAGTTGAACGATTTAAATGAAGTGGTATGTAATATAAACAGTGAGTAATACTAGACAAACACTCACGATAGGTGAAATCCAAACTAAATGGTTGCCACATATGACACAGAAGTTAGATAATATGTTTATCATTGGAGATACGTGATCTTATGTTTTACCTTCCTAAAAGAAGCTATGAACTCCTTGGCATTTTATTTGGATATCTGACTGTGTCCAATCATTGAAGTTATTTGATACTTTAATAGAAGAATACACCAGCTTTAGGGGATGGAATATAAGAGATTCTGCTTCAGAACTGCTTAATGTGTTGAAAGAAATGAAATAATTATGTATATTATATATCAAAATTAAGTATTCTTTCAAGGATGAAAAAGAAAAATAGCATGTTTATGCAACTAAGTGGCAGACACTGAATTTACCTCAGAAAGCAGGACAAAGGACAGAGGTAGTTTAGATATGAAGTTAGAAAATGAACAGTAGAAGGAAAGTTTGAAAGGAATAAGGACAATCATGTTACGCTGCATAACAAATTCATCTTGGTGAAAGTTATGTATGGCAAATGTGTACCTCCTATAAGTGTATCTAATGAACTCCTCTTTCTTTTCACAGTGTTAAAGTTGTAATTGAGAACTGGCAAATTAAAGTCTTTGTTGGTGGTATTGTGAATACATTTTAATGGTGGAATCAAACTGTATTTATAATCTTGGAATGTTAGGCTATAAAGTTAAAAAAGGTCCCTGTATTTCTTGTGGGAAACAGATACCGCATAGAGACTACCATACTTTGTGTATTCCTTGTTTGGGGCCTGAGCACGACGTTGTTGGGTGTCGCTCTTGTGCTAGATTCAATAAGCGCACTATTAAGAGGAGATTAGATTGTGCCAGGTTAGTCTTCGGGAAGCGGTGCAATTATAAAATGCCGTCGGATGCTCCGACGCCCGCTTCTTCGAAGAAGCGCAAGGACAAAGCAGTTAAACCTAGGCTAGAGGAACCGTCAGTACGGACGCGGTTCTTTAGAGGTGTCGGTGGAGCCGGTGGTTCCACCGGAGGTTTCTTTGGGATCCCAGGGAGAGACTTTGTTATTGCAGGATGTGGCCTCTCAGGAGGCAGGCCAGGCTGATGGGGCTTCTCAGGTTACTATACTCCCTCCCTGCCTAGGGTGGTTAGGCCCTCTCCTTCTGTTTCCAAGGCTTCTCCCAGGGGCAGGCCAGGTTTAGCTTCAGTTGGTGTTACCCCTAGCTCTTCAGGAACTGTGCCCAAGAAGCATATGCTTAAAATGGCAGAAGATTTGATTACTTTGATTAGGGTTCTATGCCCCCTCCTGATAAGAGACCTAGGGTGGAGCCTGAGCTAGGGAGTTTTGAGCAGGCTTCAGATGTTTCAGAGTCTTCGGCTGAAGACTTGCAGGAGTACTCTCCTTATTCTGATTCTGATGTGGATGATTCTACTCCTTCTGCTTCTCCTCCTGAGGATTTTTCTTTTCAGAAACTCTTCATTCCATGAGGGAGCATTTTAAGTGGGAAGGTCAGGACTTCTCTGATTCCAGGAAAAGGCTTAGGGAATTTTTGTTTTACCCCAGCATAGGCCTTTGGCTATACCTCCTGTTTTGGATGTAGTGGAAGATGTTTTACAGAGGCTTCTCTTAATCCTGATTCTTTGCCTCCTGCTCCTGTTAAACCGGATAGGTATTACAGGGTGCCTGAAGCTCATAAGTATCTTTTTAAGAGTCCTAGGGCGGACCCAGAAACTGTTAGCCAGGGGCCTAAAGGTGTTAAGGCTTCTGTTGTTAAGAATCCGGTTCCTGCAGACAAAGAGGCCAGGGCCTTGGATAGATGGGGAAAGAAAGTTTATACTTCTTCCACTCTTGCTATGAGGGCTTTGAATTGCCAGTTTCACATGTTGAAATACCAAAACTATCTCCTTTCACAATTGAAGTCTAAGGTTGATGCTCTGGCAGAAGGTATTGATTGTAAAGAGTTGCAAGATTTAGTACATGTTTCTGAACAGGTGGGTAAGCATTCTTTGCAATGTGGTTTTGATGCTGTACAGGCCTCGTCTAGGGTGGCTGCCACTGGGTCAGTTCTTCGCAGGCACGCCTGGCTGAGGGATCAAAATTTATCTGAACATATTAAAACAAGGATTTTAGATGCTCCTTTACAATCTGACGTGTTGTTTGGTCCTCCTGTTGAGGCAGTTTTAAAGAAAATGGAAGACAAGGCTAAGTCTATGCAGACTGTTAAAGATTTTTGCAGGTCCAGCCTCCAAAGTTTAGTAGAAATTGGCCTACTAAGGGGTGGACGTATCCTTCTTATGATTCCCAGTCTAGGGGTAGATCTAGACGTGGTAAGGGCAGAGCTCAGGGCTCTTTCAGGCCTAGAACAGGGAGTTCTCCTGCACAGTCTTCGGGTGAGGGCAGGGGTCAGTCCTTTCGTAAACAGACCCAATGACCTACCTTTTCAGCTGCCAGAGCCTTCTCGTCTGGCAGCACCTTTGGGAGGAAGGTTGGCACTTTTCAAAGAAAATTGGAGTTTAATTACCCAAGACAGATGGGTATTGGATATCATACACCATGGTTACAAGTTTTATTTCCATACCTTGCCTCCTTTCAGAGGCATGCCAGATGTTCCTCCTCAACAAAGAATAGAGGCTCACAAGCAGGTTTCTCTGTTACTCCAAATAGGGGCCATACAGCCGGTCCCTATGCCAGAAGTGGGCCTAGGATTTTATTCTCGCCTGTTCCTAGTACCAAAGAAGGGGAACACGTGGAGACCAATTTTGGATTTATCTACCCTCAACACTTATCTGGACATTCCCAAGTTCAAAATGTTGACGTTACAGCAGATTTTACCTCTGCTGGACAAAGATCATTGGATGGTAACTTTGGATCTCAAGGAGGCTTACCTTCATGTACCTATCAGACTAAGTTGCAGGAAGTATCTGCGTTTTCGAGCTGGGACTTCTCACTATCAGTTCTCTGCATTGCCCTTTGGCTTATCTACTGCGCCCAGAGTGTTCACGAAAGTTCTGGCTCCAGTGATAGCTTTCTTCAGGCTAAAAGGAATACAGATCTATCCTTATTTGGACGACTGCCTGATTCTGGCTCAAGGAAGGGAAGAGCTTCTTCATCATTTGGAATATGTGATAGCAGTGCTAAGATGCCTGGGGTATTCTGTGAACGAAATAAAGTCCAGTCTAGTACCCTCTCAGGACATGTGCTTTCTGGGTGTGAGACTGAATACAGCATCTCAGATGGCCTTTTTAACCCCGGACAAACAAAAGAGTCTATCCCTTTACTTCCATCAACTATCTCATCAGTCCGGGCTGACTGCAAGGACAGTCCTTCAAGCCTTAGGGTTCATGGCATCTTGTATTCTGGTGCTTCCCAATGCCAAACTGCATATGAGGAAGCTGCAATGGTATCTCAAAATGTATGGACACAGCACTGCCAGGATCTGGACACTGTCATTCAAATAATACCTTGCATTCAAAAGGAATTTTTGTGGTGGGCTCAGGAATGTCACCTAAACAAGGGACTCTCTGTGACCCGGCCAGAGGCGAGTCAGATTTTAACGACAGATGCCTCAGACAAAGCTTGGGAGCTCATCTAAATGGAAAGTGGATACAAGACAAGTGGCCTGCCAGACTGCAACATCTACATATCAACCTGAAGGAGATGTTAGCAGTCCAGTTTGCATTAATAGCTTTCAAGGAGTTACTTCTTCCAGGGCAGGTGTTGATTCTAACAGACAACACTACTGTCATGTGGTACATCAACAAGCAAGGGGAACGATTCTTATCCTCTATGCAGGCAAGCAATGATTTTGTGGGAGACTGCTCTCAGTTTACAGCTCAATCTTCAGGCAAGGTTTCTGCCAGGAGCACAGAACTCCTTAGCAGATGTGTTGAGCAGGCAATTATGGATCCCCACGAGTGGAAATTGGATCCTCATGTATTTCAGAAATTGACAGTGTCATGGGGAACTCCAGACATAGATCTGTTCGCTTCTCCACTAAACCATCAGCTGCCAAAGTTTTGCACAAAAGGTTTCATCCCACAGCTTGGAGAGTGGATGCTCTTTCTTTCAATTGGAGCAATCTTCATGTGTATGCCTTTCCACCTCTGCCTCTCCTCCCAAAGGTACTTCTAAAGGTCAGACAGGACAAGCCAAGGATGATTTTAATAGCTCCAGATTGGCCTCGACAGCACTGGTACCCATTACTGAGAAGTCTAGTACGGAAGCCTCCATGGCCTTTGCCTTGATTCCACACCTGTTGTCACAGGAGGACAGCCATTTGCTCAATGTCAAGCTTCACTCTCTGCACCTAACAGCCTGGCATATTCTGTTTTGAACCATAGTGGGCCTCCACTTCCTCAGCAAGTTTTGAATGTTATTTTGGAAGCTAGAAGGCCTAGTACAAGGAAAGTGTACGCAGATAAATGGAAGAGATTTTTATTTTGGAGTGCAGCAAAAGATTTTGATGTTTCTGGGCCTAATTTGAGTGTGGCTCTTCAATATCTTACTGAGTTACTGGACAAAGGTTTGTCTTTCTCTTCTATTAAGGTTCATGCTGCAGCAATTTCGGCTCACTATGATTGTGACCCACCATTGTTTTCTCATCCTTTGTTCAAGCAATTTCTTAGAGGGCAAAGAATATAAGACTCCCACGAAAAGCTCCTGCTCCTGCTTGGGATCTCAATTTTGTGTTGGAGAAACTCACTCTACAACCTTTTGAGCCTGCAGCTACTTCTGAGTTGAAATATTTATCATGGAAGACTGCTTTTTTGTTGGCCATTACCTCTGCAAGAAGGGTTTCTGAATTGCAGGCCCTTATGGCGGTTGAGCCTTTCTTGATTTTCCATAAGGATAGGGTATCTTTACGTACTAATCCTTCCTTTATGCCTAAAGTGGTTTCTAGTGTGGCTTTAAACCAAACTATTCATTTGCCTACTATATATGCAAATCCACAAAATAAGGGGGAAAAGATTTTGCACACTTTAGACGTACACAGGCAGTTGCGATATTATTTGGACAGAACTAAAGGGTTCAGGCAGTCTCAGCAGTTGTTTGTTTCTTTTGCTTTGGGTTCTCAGGGCAAGCCTGTGTCAAAACAAACTATTTCTAAGTGGATTGGGTTTTGCATTGCTTTCTGTTATTCCCATCATGGCAAGGAGATTCCAGCTGGGATTAGGCCTCATTCCACTAGGGCTACTGCCACTTGACAGCCTTTTGAGGGAGTGGCAACCAAGGATATTTTGGAGGCAGCTACTTGGAGTTCAGTGCATACTTTCTCTAGGCATTATCACCTACCACTTTACTCTAAATCCAGGGCTGGTTTTGCCACTGCTGTTTTGCAGGGCATTTTGGCAGCTCCTGCTTCCTTGTAGTTTGGCCATCCTCCCTTACCTCTGCTTTGGGATTCTACCCAAGTGTAAGGACTGCAGCAATGTGAGATGAAGAACATAGTACAGTTTTGTACCTACCATAAATGTAGATGTTCGAAGATCCACATTGCTGCAGTCCAATTTACCCTCCCTCCTTCCCCTCTGTAGTTAGAGGTGGTTGTGTGGGTTGGGTTGTAAATATTGTGTATATTGTACATATAACTAGTGCAGGGGTGGTTGGTTGTTTGTTTGCTGTCTTTTGGTTTTGACCTTTATGTTTAGGGTCTTCTGACATCTGGGGCAAGAAAAGACTGAGGATATGACGTCGGTCATGCTCATTTGTACCCTGACGTCCTGATGTCAGTCAAATGCGCCTTGACCGACGTCAGCCTTATACTTTGATATTCGGGCCGACCGAGGACAGCGGACTACCCAAGTGTAAGGACTGCAGCAATGTGGATCTTCGAACATCTATATTTATGGTAGGTACAAAACTGTACTTTTCAAAACTTCGAATGTTATAATATCAAACCCTATTCAGCGAAAGCTGAAAACATCGAACATACAGAGCGTACACACAACACAAGCACACCAAACAAACAGCAATCCACACACATACACCTAAATTCTTTCACCTAACCCTACACTAAACTATACACACACCACTAACTATCCACTTACCTTAACCCAAACCCTAACCCTAAGGTCTGTCACTATCGCACACTCACCTGACCTGCACCCTAACCCTGAATCACCAAACCTGCCCTAAGCCTCACATCCACACAATCGCACACTTACCTGACCCGGTATGTGTGCGATTGTGTGGACATGAAGGTTAGGGCAGGTTAGGTGGGTTAGGGTTAGGGCACGGGTTGGGTAAGTGTGCGATTGTGTGGATGTGAGGGTTAGGGCAGGTTTGGTGATTCAGGGTTAGGGTGCAGGTCAGGTGAGTGTGCGATAGTGACAGACCTTAGGGTTAGGGTTTGGGTTAAGGTAAGTGGATAGTTAGTGGTGTGTGTATAGTTTAGTGTAGGGTTAGGTGAAAGAATTTAGGTGTATATGTGTGGATTGCTGTTTGTTTGGTGTGCTTGTGTTGTGTGTAAGCTCTGTATGTTTGATGTTTTCAGCTTTCTCTGAATAGGGTTCGATATTAGAACATTCGAAGTTTTGAAACTTCGATGTTCTAATATAGACCCATTTTTATTAATATTGTTCATTTTCTGGAGCTTTTCTTCTTGGGCATCCACTGAAATGGGGTCTATCTCAGTCGTACAAACCCGGTTAACAAATGTCAAAATAATGAAATAAATAAAATGATTAACTCCAATAGTATCTAAGAGGTTAATTCTTAGAAGCAGAAGAGAATCATGCCCACCAGATATTTCCTGAAAGATACGTCATCTATATGAAGAATCCATGAAGATGTCTTCTTCTTAAGTATAAAAGTCTTTATTTAACCTGTGTACATAGTGAAACCATTTTTTTATATGTCTTGCGTTGTCTTGGTATGTAGTGGGATGTGTGTGGAAGGTGTCTTAGATATATATGTATATGTATTTTTAAGCTGTTCTGATTTTTTATATGCTCTTTTTGTACTGTTTCAATTATAATTAAGCAAAGGAATAGTAGAAAGATAAGTAGTTTCATATTAAGATGAGCAGCATAGATGTAATTTTATATCTTATAGTACAAATATTCAAATTCATAAAAATACCTAAATTTGAAATCATACCTAACAGAAGTGCTTATGAGCATACAGCTCTCCTAATTAATATTTCAACTTTTCTTTGGCTAGTCTCTGAACTGCCTTTTATTGACTTAGTGTTGCTGGGTTTGGTAGCTGTCATAATAGTTAAATTATTTACTTTCCAAACAAAGGTACAGGGTTTACTTCTCACCAAGAGCAATTGGCTAGACTTAAAAAGGCCTACAATGGCAGCTAACTTAGTATTTTTATTTATTTTATTTTACATTTGTTAACCGGGCTAGTCTAACTGGATATATTTCCATTTTCAGTAGAGGCCCGGGGAGAAAAGCTCCACATGAAGAAAAAGCAATTACATAATACAAAACAAGTCAAGAATAGAATAAGGTGCCTGGCTCAAAATAAAATTCTACATTGAAGTATTCTAAATTCATAACCTATAGAGAAACAAAGGTTAATAGAAACATTTAGAAGATGAAAGACGAAAGGAAAAGAGAAAGACATTCATAGTAAATGTAAAAGTAAGAGCAGTAGAAAAAATAAAGTCTTGATAATTTAATATGCATACAGCATTATTAATAGATTTAAGAGAGACTAATAGGGGAAAAAAAAAAGAGGAATAGAAAGAAAACCTATTTAGGCATAGGTAGTGTCCCATTAAAATAGTAAGAAGGAAAATGAGGAGAGGAGAAGTGAGAGAGAAAAGAAGTTATGGTAACCATAGTTTTAATCTGGGTTAAAGCAAGAGCATAACCAGTGTTTTTTAAGGTGTGTTTTGAGTTTTTGTTTAAAGAGAACCGAGGATGGAATGGAAGTTAGTTCGGTAGGAAGATGATTCCAATATTTACCAATTGTATTGGAGAAAAGGGAGTCACCAGCAGAGTTATTAGTTTTAGTTAAGGTTACTAGAAGTTTGTTTGAGGAGCGAAGAGAAGTAAGGTTAGTGTAAGGGGTAAGCAGGTTAGAAAGTATAGGTGTTTTGTTAGGATTATAGAAAATCCTATGTACAAAAGTAAGTTGAGAAAGAAACAACGTATTTCTTAGTTCAAGCCAGTGAAGTTGCTGTAGGTTCAGGCAGTGGTGAGTTCTATATGGATTTCCAGTAACAAATCTAGCTATACTATGATAAGTGTTAGCCAGCTTAGAGAGATTGTTTTTCTTTAGGTTAGTGTAGACAGGTGAAGCATAGAGAAGAGTGGAAATAAGATGAGAGTGGGCAAGTGAAGCTTTGGCTGTAGGAGTTAAGAACATTTTGATTCTGTAGAAGGAGCCCAGCTTTCTGTTTACATTTTTAATAGTATTATTAATGTGACTATCAAAGGTAAGGCTGTTGTCGATTGTAACACCTAATAACTTGGTGGTAGAGTCAGGTGAAATAAGGGTGCCATCACTGGAAGAGATAGAAAATTCTAGTGTGTGGGGGGGGACCTAGTAGTGGGCTTAAAGAGAAGGAGTTTGTTTTTTTTAGCATTCAAGAGTAGACAACATTTTAAGAACCATGCCTCTATTGTGTGAAATACATTTTGTGTAATTGTTTGTAATTCAGAGATGGTTTTAGCAGAGCAAATAAGTGTGGAATTGTCAGCATATTGTATGCATGTGGACTGGGGTATAGCTACTTGTAGGTCATTTATGAATAAGGAGAATAGAAGTGGTCTGAGAATAGAGCCTTGGGGGACACCAAGAGAGATAGGCAGGAGAGAGGAGAGTTTGTTGTCCCAGAGGACTGCCTGTCTCCTGTTATTGAGGTAGGAAGCAAACCAATGGATAACCTTGGGTTCTAAAGAAATAGATTCCAGAATTTTTATGAGAAGGGGATGGTTAACCATATCAAAGGCTTTGGACAGGTCAATGAAGAGAGCTGATGATAGAATGTTGTTATTACAGTTTTTGTTGATGAAATCAGTAAAGGATAGGAGTGCAGTGGTAGTACTATGAAACGGTCTAAAGCCATGTTGGCAGTTAGTTAGAATGTTGTGTTTAGTTAAGTGATCCATTAATTGATAGTGAACGCATTTTTCCATGATTTTTGCTAGTGGTGACAGGATTGCTATGGGCCTGTAGTTGGAGTATTCATTTGAGTTTCCTCCTTTATGTAAGGGGATGATATAAGAAACTTTCCAAATATCAGGGATAGTTTCTTCATTAATAGTTCTGTTTATAAGAATGGATATAGGATAGGCTATTTCTTTCGCTTCTTTTTGAAGGAATTCAGATGGAAGCTGGTCAGCAGAGGGGGTACCAGGTTTAAGTTTTTGGATACATTTTTGGATAAAGGTGGTAGAGATGGGTTGTAATAAGAAGGTTGGTAGGTTAGAAGATGAGAGATCAGGGATGCTAGAATTATCAAAGGAAAGGTGCGAGGCCAAAGAGTTAATAGTGTTAATAAAAAAGGAATTAAAGGTATTGGCAATTTCATAGGCTGAGATATTGTCTGAGTTAGAGGGGGAGGGAGTTGTGGTTTGACCAGGGCGAATAAGTCTATTTAAGTTTTTCCAGAATTTACAGGGGTTATTATGATTTACTTGCTGAAGATTACTATAGTAGTTTTTTTTTGTCAGAAAGTATGGCTTTTTTGGTACTATTTCTCAAGAATCTAAAGGTCTGTTGATCTGAGGTTATTTATGAACCTATAAAACAGCCAGTGAAAACACAAAGAGAACAGTGCTGTATTTTTAAATGATGGCCATATTCTTTAAAAATGTATTATGTGTAATACTTTTAACGTAATGTAATTGAATAGCTGCCTTTGTGCATCTTTGCATAAAATCAGTAGAAGACTATATATGGTTTTTACTATCAAAGAAGTTCTTGTAGCAAAACTGGTCTTAGTTGCTGCCTGTCAGTTATTTTCCTTGTAAAGATGAAAGGTTATCACTCTCAGATACAGTATGGATTGTAGATTGTTTTGTTTCTCATTTGCTGCTTGCTTGACAGTTTGATTACATACATTTAACCATTGAATATGTAATGAGACTAGTAATATGTTTGCTCCAAATCTATTTCTCACAGCAGCTGGTTTAAAAATGCTAGAATGGAAATATATTAAACATTGAGAAAAGATCATTTGAAAGCACTGCGGAACAACTCCAGAATAACCTTATTTCTCAGCAGTAAGTAAAAGTAATCTGTGATGCACTGGTAAGGTAGTCCTGGGTAATGTTTCTTTCATTACTGAAGACGATACTGAGAGTTTGGTAACTTTCATTTCTCAGTTTTTGAATTCCTTGTAAGGCAAGTTGTCTTAGAATTAAAGTGCAAATAAATAGCCCTGCTGCAAGACATAGATTGGATAAAGCCCTAATTATGACACAGACAAACTGATATAAATTAGTGGATCAGGCACTGGAAGAGCTGGACAGGGAAGGATGTGAGTGAGCAGACAGTGCCAGTTTCCCCTTCCTGAAGGGAATGAGGCAGTTTGGATTGTTACAGTGCTACCATCTACTGGAGACACTGGTGTATGCAAGCAACCGGATGGTCTAGAGATCTAACTAGCTCTGCCAGATGTGTATAAGCAATAACGTTCAAGGGATAGGGCAGGAGTATGCACACCTAATTGAAGGCATAGAAAACCTTCACATCAGTTGCCAGGTTAGGGACTGAGTTCTTAAAGGAAATCTCTGCCCTTTTTGCTGGGATACCAATGGGTGTGCAAGTAGCACCTACAGCTGTCTGGATAACAGTTACTATGGAAATCTTTTGCTACTGTACAGGGGATAGCAGTGCAGTAGAATGAATGGGTCAAGTACAAGTGGGGAGACTTGATGGCTAGCAGGCATAGACATATATATATATATATATATATATATATATATATATATATATATAGGATGTCATGGAGATGGCTATGATATCGATATAACCTCCTCCCAGCCCCAGGGATATATTAATATATGTGTGTGTGTGTGTGTGTGTGTGTGTGTGTGTGTGTGTGTGTGTGTGTGTGTTTGTGTATATAGTCACTAATGCATCATTAGCTTTCTGATGCCCAATTTTACCTGGGAAAAAGAATTTTAAATAGTTGTCATGAGGATCATTTCTGTAGTATACTAATGTTATAAATGTGGTAGCTGAATGTCAGTCTACTAGCCAGATGACTAATGCATTTCAGCATCCCTGGGGCTGAGAAGAGGTTATATTGACGTCATAGTCATCTGCATGACATCCGATAATAACAGAAAACCTTATTTTTACTATTTTCTGTTCTGCTAGTCATTGAAGTCTAGAGTTATTTGTGTTTGCAATTTCTCTGTCCTTTTCTTGGCTGATCAAAGAAAAGTACTCCATTTGTTTCTTTTACAGTATATTATCTATATTAAGCCTATGATCTGCTATTTTTGCTACTTATGTTGACTATTCCATTTTTTCTTATGGCTAGTACTATCCTTGGGAAAGATCATCGATATATACTTTTATTGGAGACAGTTTCTGGTTAAAGAATAACATTTAACGTGTCTTTTTTGGGGTAGGAAAAGGATCATGATGTTACATACTGGCCTTTGTAAGTCTTAATAACACTAACTACGAACCTTAAGCTTTACATGAAGCAGCACAAAGTTATATCTTTATCATAGGACATATCCCCATGTATTTAAAATGGGGTATGTGCTTCTAAGGTGAGACTGTTCCCAGAAAATATCATAAGGAGTTTCCAACTAAATAAAAACGTAAATACAAAACATAGGAAACTGGTTGTGGTGGTAGATAGTAGCACCAATACATTACATTGAGGAAAAGTATCAGAAACTCACACATCCAAAGTTTAGATATCAGCTGACCCTGTTAACAATTAAATGGCTACCTAAGGGTTACCATCTAGATTTGATTAAAAAATATTCACATTTAAAGATATTAATAGTTGCTTATACAAAATCCACATTTATAAATATGTCTCACTGTAAAAAACTACGTAGGTGAACTTTGGCCTTAACAGCATGCAGAGAATATTTACTGTTGTTTTGGTCTGTAAGTTCGCACTATCTACACACAAATAGGATCCACATTATGCAACCACAGAGTAAAGCTGGAGGACCTCCGTTCCTAGCCCCTCCCATCTTACTCTGAGATCAGTGTCTTACAGTGCTATCTTATCTCTAGGACTGTAATTTGAATAAACCATTGCACACATATACACAATAATTTTAAGGCTGGGCTAGTAGTACTGTGTGGTACTACAGCCTCCTTTCTTTTGGTCAAAGATAGCCACTACCATTTCAGAAATCAAGCTATTGCTCCAGTCTTAAAATATGGGCCAACTGACATGTAAAATGAACCAGTGTAGTTTGCCTAAGTAGCCTAGTAGTCTCTCTATTACAGGTAGATGCCACAGTCCTACATTACAGATAATAGTGTCTTTTTCACTTACTAAATAATTAGAAACTAATTAACCAGCCACAGACTTTTAAAATTAAAAAAAAAACTGAAATACTTTACTTAAAGAACACTACAGTTTAAGAGTTAAATTTACAGACAGATACTATTTGCACAGAGAAACATAAAATGATCAATAACATGTTACATAAAAAGAAAAATCTGTCTACCCAATTCAATATGTTCTGCTTATCTCTGGGTAAAAGTATTACTGGGTGCAGTCCACATTCCCTGAATATGCAAAAGATAACATGCATTGCATAAATGAAAGCAAACTTACAGATTTGGTGAAATAGTCTTAGCACAGACAAAAATCAAGCACTAGCTGACCAAATACAAATGGCTGACAGTACACTTCTGTATCCTGGCTCTTTAGTCACAATTTGGTTAAATTACTGGCCTTTCTGGAAAATTCCATTATGTAATGTATAAAGTAAGGAATGAGCTATCTACATCCCTGGTAATCCGTGTGTGTGTGTGTGTGTGTGTGTGTGTGTGTGTGTGTGTGTGTGTGTGTGTGTGTGGAAAGCTGTCATACTCCACACAGAAAACAAATCTGACATTATTTAGTAAAAATCTCATGCCACTACATAGAATTTCACATAATTTCACAGAAAAGCACAGCTGCAAACTTTACATGTTATACATTGAAAAAGAAAAATACATTTTAAACAGCCTTTTACATTACTGAAAAAGAAAAACAGTTGCAAGCCCAGTCACATAATTACATTTTACATCTCTTTTATAGTCCTGCAAGCAAAAAACAATGCAAGCTAAATACAACCCTCACACAAAGAACAAGGAAAAAGCACATCATATTGAAGGAGATATGAAAATGGCAAAACATATAACAAAGCGTGGCCAAGCAGCTAAAAAAATGTATCAAACTTTAATATATAAAAATAAACTTTAATCAAATTAAATAAGACAGGTGAGTGCTTTCATGTTGAAAACACTTCTTCAGACCAAATTAAAGAAATAAAACTCAATTCCACTTAAATACTACTAGTTGGATCAATCAGCCATGTCTGAAGAAGTATTTACAATGCAAAAGCACTCACACATCTTATTGAAGTTGATTAAGGTTTGTTTTTTTATATATTAGAGTTTGATTCATTTTTGAACTACTTGACCATGTTTTGTTGTTCGTTTTGTCATTTTTGTACTTATTTCAATTTTTGGTCACCATCTTTCCTCAGTAGTTCTTCATTTCTTGTATATTGAAGGAGATAATGGCCATTTGTGATGCCATGCCATTTTTTTTCATTCAGTCTTGAAACCGGAGACATTACAAATTATGACAGACAGTACAACAATGATGTCATACATCAAAAAGCAAGGAGGATCCTACTTATGTGCCCTGTATGAACTGATACCAATAGACAGTCAAGACAGCAATTCCTATCATGCATACCTGCCAGGAACGTTATTGTCTCACATGAATGCCAAGTATACAAGGCTGCCTTTTTGACGGTACAAACAAGCTTGCAAAAATAAGATTAGACATGTCTGCATCTCAACTAATTTATTTATCATTTGTTGACCAGGTTAGTCCCACTTGGCTAGTGAACTCTTTTCAGGGGAGATCTGTGGTGGTATTTATACTACTAGGGGATGTTTGGACAATGCAACAGTGAACTTCATGGTGACACTTCTGGTTTATAGTCTGAGTGCAAAGATGGTTCAGAGACTCTGGAAGAGAAGATGGAGGGTGCTCTGAATAGCAAAAAAGCTATTATGGTTAAAGAACATAATGGATTGGTGGAAGTTAAGGAGTTAAATGGCAAAAACTATGGTTGACAAATGTCAGAGAAGCAAAGTATTGAGTTAAATGTAGGAGAAGCTTTGCAAAAAGGTGATAGAAGTGGCAGCAAAGTTGAAAAAAATGTCAGAGCTTTCTCAGAGGAGAGTTATTGAGAAAGGAAAATCCATGCTGGAAGGGATGGATTCAGAGGATTTTATCCAACAAAACCTTTTCAGAGAAGAAGAGTCAACACAGGAATGTATTGCTACAACCCTCCAATTGTGAGGGTTGCATGATGACTTGTTACTGGATTTAGTTAATGCAAGTGATACAGAGAGTTTAATGACATTTTGATTGGAGATTTAATGGAGAAGCTACAGAAGAAGGATTATCAACAAGTGGAAGAAAGAAAGTCATACGCTGTTGTGGTAAAGATTGGAGTGGACATAGGAAGAGAAAGAAAAATTTCAGCAAATTCAAGGATAAAAAATCTTTTACAGTACGAACTGAAAAATCAAAAAGAGGGTAGATTGGACAGATATAAGATATGGGACAAAATAACACCTTTAGGAGTCAAAGCCAGTGAGTTTAGAGCCTTTATTCATATAAATAAATAGACATATTGTGACATTACTTTTGAGACTGCACAGATGATGGAAAGTTTTTAGAGGAATATGAGAAAAAGAAAATCTGAGTACCTTGGAATTTATTTGTGTTTAAAGTACTTTATAGAGCGATTAAGAATAAGATTTGCATACAATTCATGGCTGAAGTTGAAACACAGACTTTTAACAGAAGTTTATTAAATATTTGCAAAGATGTATTAGACATTTCAAAAGTATATGATAACAGAGGTTTGTAGATGAGTGCATGAGACTGTCACATTGTTTTGAAAATTGAAAATGATAATATTGTTGATATTCCAAGTATTATAAATGTGGAAGGGGACAAAGGTATGGTGAAATATTGAGGATAGTCTAATACATGTTTTTATGTGGAAAAGGCTGATAATTTGATTAATAAATATAAAAACATGCTTTGCTTGTAGAAAGAACTGAAATAGAACCACCGGCAGTAGAAACACTGTTAGAACAGAGTCAGTAAACTAAACTTACACATACAGAGGTAAAATTAATGGATGCACAAATAGAATTGATAAATACATTAAAAGTAAACAAGAATCACAGAAAATTAGGACTAAAAGTCATAATTTTAGTAAAGTCAATGAAGAAGAGTAAGGAATAAATGATAACAAAGATATGAAATAGATTTTAATTCAACAAATAAGGAATTCTATTAGTAAGAGAGTTTTGGAGAGAAAAAGAAAAATATAGAGGAACATGAAAAAAGAAAGAGAAAGGATGAGTGGGATATTAGAAAGTCAATATTTCATAAAGATACTTGCATTAAATGTTAATAGTTTAAAGAGTTTTGTAAGGATATTCATTTTGAGTGGTATAAAAAGCAGGAAAATTACATTATTATATTAGAAGATACCTAAATAAACAAAGATAGATTTAAACTCAAAGTATTGTGGGGGAAATGTAATTTGAAATTTAGGAAGAGAGATGTTTTCGGTAATAATTATTTTATATAATGATGCAATAAAAATTTTGGATATTGCTTTCATTATAGTGGGTCGAACAACAGTTATCGATGTAAGATGGAAAGATCAGGTCTTTAGAATTATAGCCATTTATGCATATGTGATAAGAAAGAGATGAGATGTTTAAAGGTATAATTCAATATGTAGTATACATATGGAAATAATTCTTATAGGAGAGTTTAAATGTAATATAAGGCAACAGAAAGAAAAGCGTACAATGTTAAGAAGGTGTTAGATATTATAAACTATGGACATATACATATTTGGAAGATGAGTACATGGAAATATAGTAGAGATGAACATAAAACTGAAATAGACTATTTTCTGATTTTATCAGGTAGCAAATTGTAGTAGAAAATGTTTAGAGAACAGGTTTTTTTGGATCATAGAGCAATATGGATTGCATTAAAAAGTAATTCTGAGTGCATAAAAACAGGAAAGGGAATAAATAGAATTAATGAAGTTTAAAGGAAAAATTATATATTAAATTTATCGCAGGATCATATGGAAATGAACATTTTTTATAAAGATTGGTCAGGATGGTGGCTGTGTTTTAAAAAAATATATAAAATGTGTTCTATGTGTTGTATGAACAGCCATACCTCAGTAAATGTATTAAAGAATTTAACTGTGTTATAAGGGAAATGAAGGATACTTCAGGTGTATTACATAATACACAAGATAAGTTTATGGAAATAGTTGCAAAGTTTGTTAGAGTAACTTTTAGAAGACAGCTAATACCTCCTAATAATGAATGGAAGGTGAATACTTTTACAAAAAAAGACAATAAGGATTTGAAAAAGAAGATTAAATTGAAA
Organism: Protopterus annectens; assembly: GCF_019279795.1. Taxonomy (NCBI): domain Eukaryota; kingdom Metazoa; phylum Chordata; order Ceratodontiformes; family Protopteridae; genus Protopterus; species Protopterus annectens. Next base: position 538,592,180 of record NC_056732.1, on the reverse strand, counting down.
GAATTAGAAAATATTTTGAAGACTGTTAGTTTGAAATCTGCAGTAGGTTCAGATGGATTGGAATACAGGCTATATAAAAATATGACATCAATGCAAACAAATGTTTTCTAAAGGTGTTAAGATGAATGGTTAAGTAAAGGATTTCAGTATAAAGAGAAACACAGATTAAAGATTTTTATGAACATTTTACAAAAAGAAGGGAAGGAAAAAAGTAAGATTATAAATGAGAATATATATGGTATAAAAGGCAAAAAGGTGCAAGAATTGTTATTAATTATAGAATTAGTACATGATGTTTTATATAGAAAAGTTCAAGCAAAATTAATGGTAGATGACTTAAGAGCTTTTGATTCAATTCAACATATATTATGGAGGATATTGTAATGTTTATAATATAAGTAATAAGATAACATGTTTGTATTACAGCATATAAATTATATATAGATATGGTATTAAATGTTTGGTTTAGTAAAGAAATTGTGCTTGAAAAGGGTATAAGGTAAGAATGTCCATTGAGCAGTATAATTTTTGTGTTAGTAATGAATCTGATCTTTACAAATGTAAATAGAGAAATTCATATGAGATGAGAAATGGGTATGAGATGTATATCTAATGCAGGGGTAAATATGCTAGTCATGTTAAAATATATTGATGATATTATTCATGTTACAAAAATGAGAAGGGCATGATTAAATTGGTAAATTATTTAGAGGAATTTCTACAAGTAGTGTGATTTTCTATAAATAAAGAGTCAGGGATTACGTTATGAAGGTATGTTTGGAAGTAATAAATTTAATATGACAAGTATAAATGTGCTTGTAAGAAGTTTCAAAAATACAGAAAAATACAAAAGTGTTATGGAAAGAAAAACAGAGGCCTTTGGAAGTCATATAGATTATCTTTTAGGAAAAAAGTGTATTTGATTAATTCAGTTGTATTTGCAAGAATTGGTAATTTACCAAGTGTGTTTAGTATCCCGCTAATATATGAAAGCGTAGTTTATAGTATTACAGTCTAATTTATTTGGGGATCAAGATTAAACCCAGTAAAAAGGGGGTATTTTGTATGTAAAAAAGGAAGAAGATAGTTTGGGTTTGATAAATCCAATATTCTATACCTTCTTTATACTTGTATAATGTACTGAAACATTTAATGGACAATGATACTTCATTATTGATGAGGATTTTAACATTTAAGTATAAAATAGAATGGTTGAATTTTTTGGACTGTAAGAGAAGAAGATTATGCTGTAATGAAATAACCAATTATCAAGATAACATTTTAGCTTGGAAAATAAAAATTAATGAGATTGAAAATGAGAGAAAACAATGGTATGATAATATTACAGATACATTTGTTCTATATATCTTTGGGAAGAAATGCACAAAGAAAAAAGGATTGCAGTTCAAGCAAAAATGGAATTATTTTATTATTATTATTTTTTTTACATTTGTTTACCGAGGATCCTGACTGGGTGTGAGTCCCATTTTCAGCAGAGGCCTGGGGATAAAAGCTCCACAAAGATTATTATAGTAAATTCAATTCACAAAGCTTCCAGAGATTCATACAGTAAATACAATTCACAATTAATAGAGTAGAATACAGATTAATGAAGGTAGATAAAGCAGGGAGCGTAAAATAAATACATTGTGTTACCATAAACAATACGGTTGTTAGAACAATTATACAGTCATATAGTTGCATTCAGCAGTAGTAATACAGTAATCATACAGGATGGGTAAGAGAATAGATGGTAGTTATTGTAAATTTTCATTAGAGGATTCAAATTCAGTATTGATCTGTTAAGTGAGGCTACCCAAGGCTGGAACAGTTACATAAGCAAGAACTGGAGATGTTTTCTGAAAGTATTTTTGTTTTCTGTGGACCTTATATCTACAGGGATGGAATTCCATATCTTTGCAACAAAAGTATAATATAGGGAGTCGCTAGAGTTATTGTTGCTTTTGGCTAAGTCAACCAGGGCTTTGTTGGTGGATCTTAAAAGCATCTGTTAGAATAGATATTAAGTAGGCCTTGAAATGCAGGAACTTTGTCAGGATAATACAGACATTGGTGGGCTACAATATGCTGGTTATATGTGAGTAGGTTGGGTAATTCTAGCCAAGACAGCTGCTTGACTGCTAGACAGTGATGTGTCCTGTTGGGTGAATCAGTAGCAAACTTAGCTATCTTATTGCAGCGGGTGATTAGCATGTTTAAGTCTGCTTTGTTTAGGTTGATGAGTATGGGGGAGAATCATGTAGAAATATGTTGGAGTGTCAGGACTTCTTATGGACTTCTTATGATGATTACTGATATAAAAATTACCAGTGAAAGTGAATAGGCATTACAAAAGTAAAAATAACAGAAACTGCCTATATTGCAACTAGTGAACATGTTTTAGGGTGCTAAAGGGTTAAATTATTATGGAAAAAGATAATAGACTTGAAATGTTTAGAAGATTTTACAGAAGTAAATATTCTTAATATATATATATATATATATATATATATATATATATATATATATATATGATTGAATATGGATATTGTAAGGATAGAAATAAAATTCATGTTAATAGGATTGACAAACAATGTTTTGTATAATATGGAATCAAAGAATTAAGGAATTTATGTTTAATGAAAAATAAGATTTAGCAAAAATGTTTAAAAAATGAGATTTTGGCTATGGAAAGTAGATCGGGGGTCCCATAAAGTAAAATGAGTGTGACCTTTACACGAATAAATTTGATGTTTGTTTATTATGTTTGTAAATAATGTACATATTGTAAATAAGGTAAATGTTTTATACATATATATATATATATATATATATATATATATATATATATATAAAATGAAAAAATTTCCAATAGATGCTATGGAATAATTTGCATCTACCTGAGCTACCACCAACTCAAGCAGATGGGGCCTGAAGAAAGGCACATTCCAGAGTGCAGCACTCCCACCCAAACCCTCTACTGTACTTCAGTGTCATTGTTAGACATTGGTCCATGCACCTGGGATGGGGTTAGAGAAGACATCCCTCTAATCATCCAACACCAAAGGAAAGTGTGCTGTCTGTTGCACCACTTACACTGACAAATGCCAACGTTTTCTGCCATTATACTCCAAGCACTACACTTCTCAAACTCCAAGCATAAAAAACAATACCACTGGCCTTAAGGTATCATGACAGAGGTTCATAAAGAGGAGCACATTCTTATTTTTCAGAATATTAGGACTTTAAATAGCTGACCCCATGTACTTGATGGTAGTGAATCTTTGTATCAGCTTAGATCATGTATTTAAAAAGTATGTCCTCATAAACAGATCTGAGAGGAGCAAGGGACATCATAAATCAGAGAGGATCAAGGCTAAAAATGAGGATACAAATCATGGCAGTTGAGATGTGCCCTGAACAAAGCTTTTAGCAATGGACTTCTGTTTGCTTTCTTCTCCTTGCAAACATTTCTAAAACATGAAAAAGAGTATAACTTATCCTGATAGCTAAGAAGTAGTCAAGACACGGCAGTTAGTGCAGAAGATTAAAGTTATGAGCTGTTAATGAGCTGCTCCTGTGGTTCTGTGTTTGATTCCATCTGCTTTCATTTATCTCCTAGGTGACCTTGAACAAATCTCTTAACCAGACAGTGCTTTAGAGCAATTTTGAAAATGGCCTAGGCTGTCCTATTGTCTACTGGACTGTGTGCCTAGTAACTACCTGTGAAGAAGTCTGTTCCCAGTTGATGCAAGTAACAACAGAAGATCCAGTGATCCTTTACCTTCACTATAAACTGCCTACTAACTAGAACAATGTGTTTCTTTACCCCACTCTCAGGAGCCTCAGGATAATAGTCAGGAAGATGTCAAGCTCATTCCACAAAACCATGTACTCTGTAAAAGTGTTATACGTATTCTAAAATTAGCGAGCAGGCCTAATACTAGGAAGCTGTATTTATTTAAATGGACTAGATTCATACATTAGTGTAAGAAAAAAGAAACCATTTCCACCACTTAGTCTGTGTCTCAAATTATATAACTGAAGATGTTTAAACAATCATAGGAGGTTACTAAGCTATTGGCATTGAGGCACTTATAAGCCTAGCCAAAAGTTTAGCCCATGCCTTTCTTACTCCTCAAAAAAAGTGAATTTATTACCAGTTCTGCATCTATCCCACTAGAGCTACAAGCGTCAGCTTCTAGGTGTTTTAGAAGAGATCTCTTCACCTCAGGCCACCCATTCAACCCACTTTAGTTATGTGTTTCTTTGTTCTTGTATTCTTATTAGGCACAAGTGTTTTTTCAGTGAGGACCTATTGGCAAGTTACTTGTTCATTGTTACAGTGGCAAATTGAGTCTGTGGGAATCAAATCCTGCATTACAGCATGAAGCTTGTTAACAGCTTATATCATAACTTTGCTCTTCTATACTAATCTGCACTGCCTCCTTCTGAACTTACCAACATAGATCAACTGAAGTATTTATCTCTGAAGATCTTTTTCTTTGTAGGAATAGCTATAGCCATAATGATTTCTAGATTGCAGACCCTCATATACAGCAGGTCTTTTCTATTTTCCAAGTGATAGTGGTTCCTTGAAAATACAACTGCTCTGGCTAATCTTGAATTAATTGGTTCAACTGACTTGTTTTACTCCAGTTATGTAAATAAGGGTGAGAAGATCTTATATACCATGGATACACATAGACATCTGGAGATATACTAACAGAGCCAAAGTCTTTTGGTAAACAGACTAGAGACTGATGTTTTTTGTGCCAAGCAACCAGTATCTAAGCAAACATCTGGTTGTTTAACTGAATTATCTTCTCCTATGACAAGTATGTCAAAATATTGACTGAGCAGGGCACACACCAACTGGTGCTGCCTCTGTGGTCTTATTCAAAACCGTGTCTGTCCTGAATGTTTGAGAAGTGCCACTTGGACTTCTCTCCACACATTCTTCAAGTATTACAAGACACATGTGCATTGTAGAAGTAAAGCTGGCTTTGCCATTGCAGTGTATCACAAAGCATACTCATCTTTCCACTCTTGTTCAAGGTCAGAACCGTTCACTGCTTGGACCTCTCTTGTTCGTGTTATAAATGCACTGCACAAGTAATCCTTCTGATCACCACAGCATGAGAATGACCATTCTTGTGGCAGGAGTTGCCACATTCCTTCACTCTTGTACTGCCAGACTTGTGCCTGCCTGTTGACTTTAAGTATGTGCCTTGAACAGGTTTATATTATTCTTCTTTTTTATGGTGATGAAGTTTTTGGGCTGATAGAATAAGAGTCCCCTTTGTCCGTATTATCAGTAATTATGTTTGTTTTGATGAAACATGGTTTTGGTCTTGGAAACTATATATTCTGTTATATTCTAGATTAGAAACAAGAACTTTGACTGTTAACATCATTCCAATATTGCTCTAGAATTAAACAGATGATGTGACTTATGTTATTATTTACTGCTAGACTTTCTGCAGATATCCATATGTAAGTCTATATGTTCCCAAATGCTGTACAGATCTGGCTTGAAGACTGACATCTGCATATGTCTTCTGCTATTTGTGTTATGAATCAGCTGTACCAATGATCCTTTCGTTTAGCCATATGTGGTTATAGTGAGCACCCTTACACAGGCATACTTTCTAGGTGTATCTGCAACTGCAGTGCCATACATTTTCTATGACACGATGCAAAATTATACACAGAAAGTAAGAGCACACTTTTCCTTTGTGTTGTAGGTGGACGGTCTGGGCTTGTTGATCTTGTGTTACTAATCCATATATATCAATTTTAATTATTTCCTGTAACTAATTGTTGTAGGCAATGGTGCACAGGCAAACTATGCATGTGTGAATCCCTCTACATTGTTATGAACTTAATTTGCATCACTATATTATACATGAACCAACCACTAATAAAAGATGTTTTACTGGAGTTATGGAAATATCTCCTAAATCAAAGCTCCAAATCCTAAAGTATATGCACAGTTTTTACAATGGTCAAAATGAAATAAATACTTAAATAAGTTGAATAAAGAGGAACACATAACACTGTATACTGACAGACTTGAGTTTAGTGTAGATATCGCCAGTCCATTCATTGGGATTTATCTGGTATCACATAAAAACATGTAAGGAAGATGTTTTTCCAATTCTGCTTAAACCATGCTGTATGATCACTTGTACTCAGAATGCTCAAAAATGCCTCTTTCCTCATCAACACTTTCAGCCAACTGAAATTTTATTAGAATGGCTTTTAGAAAAGGAATTTTGCATTTCATGTCATAAGTCATAGTGAACATCTTTTTTGAATGGCTGTGTGTGTGTGTGTGTGTGTGTGTGTGTGTGTGTGTGTGTGTGTGTGTGTGTGTGTGTGTGTGTGCGTGTGCGTGCGTGTGCGTGCGTGTGTGTGTGTGTGTGTGTGTGTGTGTGTGTGTGTGTGTGTGTGTGTGTGTGTGTGTGTGTGTGTGTGTGTGTGTGTGTGTGTGTGTCTGTGTGTGTGTGTGTGTGTGTGTGTGTGTGTGTGTGTGTGTGTGTGTGTGTGTGTGTGTGTGTGTGTGTGTGTGTGTGTGTGTGTGTGTGTGTGTGTGTGTGTGTGTGTGTGTGTGTGTGTGTGTGTGTGTGTGTGTGTGTGTGTGTGTGTGTGTGTGTGTGTGTGTGTGTGTGTGTGTGTGTGTGTGTGTGTGTGTGTGTGTGTGTGTGTGTGTGTGTGTGTGTGTGTGTGTGTGTGTGTGTGTGTGTGTGTGTGTATGTGTCTGTGTCTGTCTGTATGTCTGTGCTGTGTACAAGTTCATCTTTTGGCAAAAGAACAAGATTATACAGTTATTACTACATCATAAAAGAAGAAATATGTTGGTGGAATGTCTTATTTAAATTTTCAAAGTTTATTTGCCATGAATGATGAAAACAAGCAAGCATAAAATAATTTGGTGAATGTTTTGCTATCATTTAATAGCATTCAGTCTGCTTTTGTTTTGGAAATATGAGCCTAGCTCAGGTCTATGTACAAGTTACTGGCATTACTAATTGTACTGATGCTCAGTGTGTAGAATATAGTGATGAATCCAGTAATGGCTGTTTGTGCTTAAAGGCAGTTTGACCACTAAGTGACCAAGGCAGGATCAGTGGTACTGAGAATAAATGAATGATGAAAGATGACATTTTTGTAATAAGCTTATTCAGGTTGGTGTAGCATATTACCCGTCACAGATCTGATGAAATGCCAGATGGTCATTTTATTTTGAATAAACCTAATGGAATGCATGCCTGCCCTACCAGTCAATTTGTAATGTTTTTGTCAACCTCCTAGTACAGCAATCCCAGAATTAATGACATTACCTATATGTGAGTACTATATGTGAGTACATCTGTCTACTGCTGTTTAGAATGTGGAAAGGACTGCCACTCTCAAGTTGGATTGCACAGCCACAGAATACACTCCTCAAATCAGTCCAGCAGAGGTGTAAATCCATTATACTTTGTGATCGCAGGATGCCTAATGTATGTGAGTAAGAACTGTCTGGTAGATACAAACCAGTTCACCTGCATAAAACTGCAAAGACACTTGACTTATATGTTACAAATTACTTTAAAAGGTAATGCTATGATATGCTCCCAGAAAAGGGCAAAGCAAAGTTTGCTAACTTGAAACTGAATCTCTTAAAAAAGGCTGGATAAGTATCTGTTATATTGCAACAAGCACATACTCTCTGATTTTCATCTTCTCTCAAGTAAATTGAACTGTTGCATATAATCTATCTATCTATCTATCTCTCTCTCTCTCTCTCTATACATATGGGTCTACTTTGGATGACCGAAACGCCAGTTCACCGACACGCAAAACACCGAGACCAAACAGCCGAAAACACACAATACCGACAACTCACAAAACCAAACACCATTACACCGACACACAAAACGTAAACTACACATTACACACAATTACATATCCACTAACCTTAACCCAAACCCTAAGCCTAAGGTCCGACTCTACCGCACACTTACCCTACCCGCACCCTAACCCTAACTCACTTAACCCACCCCTAAACCTAAAGTCCGTCACTTTTGCACACTTATCCTACCTGCACCCTAACCCTAACTCACTTAACCCCCCCTAAAACATAAAGCCCGTCACTATCGCACACTCACCCTACCCACACCCTAACCCTAACTCACTTAACCCGCCCCTAAACTACAGTCCGTCACTATCACACACTTACCTTACCCGAACCCTAAGTCCGACACTACCGCACACTCACCTTTCCCACACCCTAACCCGAAATCCCTCACTATCGCACACTTACCTGTCCACTTCCTAACCCTAAATCCCTCACTATCGCACACTTACCGAGTCACGCTCACACGCTGCCCATGTCGGTCTTTCGGCTGTCGGGATTTCACCTTGTCGATCACCTTCGTTTTCGGTTGTTTGGTCTCGGTGTTTTGCGTGTCGATGAACTGGCGTTTCGGTCATCCAAAGTAGACCCATATATATACATATATATATATATATATATATATATATATATATATATATATATATATATATATATACATATATACATAGAGTATCTATCCATATATATATATATATATATATATATATATATATATATATATATATATATATATATGTATACATATGGGTCTACATAATAACACCAATGCACTAAAACACCAACAACGAAATCACCAACACCACAACACGAAACGTCACATACCCAACAAACCACAATCCCGACACTCAACAAACAAAACAAATCCCCTGTCCAAAAAGCACACACACAACACAAGCACACCAAAAACCTTACAAACCTACACTGAACCTTACATACACAACTATCTATGCACTAACCTTAACCCAAACCCTAACCCTAAGGTCCGTCACTATCGCACACTCACCTAACCCGCGCCCCTAATCCTAACTCACTTAACCTGCCCCTATCCCTAATGTCTGTCACTATCACAGACTCACCTAACCCGCACCCTAACCCTAACTCACTTAACCCACCCCTAACCCTACAGACCGTCGCTATCGCACACTTACCTTACCCACACCCTGACCCTAACATCCATCCCTATCACACACTTACCTTTACATATCGGTGTTCTCAGTGTTGGGATTCTCAGCTGTTGGTCTTCTCCATTGTCAATCTTCCGGTGTCGGTGTTTTCATCGTCGGCATTTCGAGATTTTGACGTTTTCAGGTAGACCCATGTATTTATATATATATATATATATATATATATATATATATATATATATATATATATATATATATATATATATATCAATTTCCCTATCTTTGCTTGTATGTAGCTTAGACAGAATACAGTGGTATGTATTCCCTAGCATGTTTCTACATGAATAAACAGCAGGCACTGCACAAGAGAGTTATAGGAACATGTTTGTCTCCATCAAAATCCATACAAAGATTCTCTAACGTTTAGAAGGGTTTCTTTAAATGTCACCTTATATTTTTGATTTTTACATTTCACTGTTAAAATAATAGAAATATTGACCTTATTTCATTCCTCTACAATGTTTTATTAAAATGCTGAATATCTTTCTACATTTATGTATTATTTTTCAGCAAGCTAAACATTTTAGTTATATCTTATGATAACAATAAACATACATAATAAGTAAAACAGTGTATCTATCAAATTCATTATACTAGTATTAATATTAAATAAAAAGTCCAGCCTTCAATAAAGTATTATAGAAATAAAAACAAATGGATTTTCTCTGATAATGATAACTTTGTCCAGTACATACGATATGCATTAATACTTTGGATATCAGTTTGTTTTAATTTCATTTTAACACATACAACAGTGGCTACATTTTCAGATTACATCAAAGGTGGTGTGACATATTTCTTCAAAGTCTTAATTATAATTTCCCAAGTTGTAGATAAAATGCACCAACATAGGTATGAATTGGGACATTAAATAATAGAGAATACTTAATTACGGCAAATTCATTTAATCATAGTACCTGGACAAAACATTGAAATTTCAAACAAAAATAATTTCGAACCAACAGTTTCAAAAAAAAAAAAAAACAAACAAAAAAAAAAGAAAAAAACAAATATGTAAGATTAGAACCCTTAATAAATGCTTGAGTGAAGACATAGCGATAGCTTGGTCAAATGACACTCTGGACAGTTTCTAAAGTGGTGCTTCCCTCATCAAAGTTTAGATCCCAAAATTATGTTCTCCAATGATACTGCATAAATAGCAATGTATGACGCACCTGCTGTACTTGTTTCTAGTTAGCAATCACACCATTGAGCTGCAGTGACCAATCAGCAAATATTCTACAGTGCTGATTGCATCCCAGGTGTGCTTGAGAAAGCTGCCCATTCACCTGTTATAAGTTCATAGGTTCATAGGTATGTACTAGGCTATTGACCCTAGGGCCTATATAAGCCTAGCCAAATGAGGTTCCCTGGCTTTCATCACCCAAGAAAATTATTTTCCTGTGCCCCTGTCAAACAGTGCCACAGCAGTGATCCCCGGGGCGAATTTCCTGTTTCCCATCCAATTGTCAAGATTTCTCTTAAAGAGGGCTAATGAGGAGCTCTGCTTGACATGAATGGGTAGCCTGTTCCAGAGCATGGGAAGTCTCTGTGACAGGAATCTATCCCTTCAGCATGTTTTGTTTATTGTGGTGACAAGGTTTAAGTCCCTGGAGCATGTGGCTCAGAGAGACTGGGATTTCTTTAAGTGTAGCATGTCTATCAGATCTGGGTTAGACATGGCTTTGTATGTTAGGCAAAGGTAGCCTCTGAGTAGGTGATATGCGATGGAGTAGAGCTGGAGTTTTTTTCAGATGGTCTGCGCATGATATCTGTTTGAGGCCAGTAGTCCTCCTAGTGAGGTATTTCTGTGGCCTTTCTAGTTGTTGGAGATGTCTTGCGAGGTACATGCCAAACGGGGCATTGTACTCTATAATGGGTCTGATGAGGGATGAGTAGAGAGGAACGATGACCTCTCTTTTTCTGGAGGAGAACCCATTTGTGATGAGGTGTGCCACGTAGAAGCATTTCTTGACTACTGTGACTACTATCCACCTGTGTCCCAAGGTCTCTTATCACATGTTTGGTGTTTAGTAGGCTACCGCCTATGTGGTAGTTCATGGGTATGGTGTTTTTCCCAAAGGGGGATGACACTGCACTTTTTGACATTGAGCTTTAGGCCGAGAGTTTGACACCAAGCATCAGTTTCAGTGAGGCGTCTTTGTAGAATGTCCACATCCTTAGGCAAATCTATTATGGCTTCTAGTTGCAGTCACCTGTGAATTTCATTAGCCACAGACCAGCTGTATTAACCTGCACTTCAGAGAAGTAGATACCAAACAGGAGAGGACCCAGGACCGAACCCTGTGGTACTCCGCTTGTCACTGGTCTGAAGTCGGATTTGGAGTGGGTTACTTTCACTCTGTGTGTTCTGTCAGTGAGCCAGTTGGCCACCCATCTTATCCCATATGGATTTATCACTAGTCCAGTGAGTTTATCTATAATACCAGAGTGAGAGATGGTGTTGAAAGCCTAGGCAAGGTCAAAATAGGCTGTGTGCACCACCTTACCCTCATCTACTGCTCTGGTGACTGCTTTGAAGAAGTCAATCAGGTATAGGATGCATCATCTACCTTTTGCAAACCCAAACTGAGTGGGGTCCAGAGTTTGGAGGTTACCTATGTCTTTGATAATGCGTTCCATGGCCTTGCAGATCAGGCTCATCAGGCTAATGGGGCGGTAGTCCCCGGGGTCAGTGGTGGCACTTCTTTTGTGGAGTGGGATAACCATCACTGTACACCATTCCATAGGCACAAAGCCTGAAGTGAGGCTATGGTTGAACATGGTACTTAGGTGGGGTGCCAGTTCATTCTGTAGTTCATGCAGAATGCAGTCTGGATTGTTGTCCGGTCCCATGGATGCTGTGTTCTTGGCTTTGGAGAGTGCGGTCTTCACCTGTATGTCCATGATTACAGAGGCTTTGCAATCTTCCGGTATGGAGATGGGCCCTTTTGGGGGTGGGGGGGCAAAGTTTGCACTGAACCTGTCTGGCAGGATGTTGGCAATATCAGTTGGTTTGATAAATGTAGTGTCATTGTGCTGTAGTTCCAAGCAGATCTGAGTGTTGCCATTGAGATTCTTGACATAGCTGTAGAAAGCTTTGCGGTTGTCTTTAGAATCCATGGCGATTTTATTTTCATAACTAGCTTTGGAGGATTTTATGAGGGATCTCATCTTCTTACTGAGGCTGACCAGGGAGTTCCTGCAATCAGGGGATTTTACTCTTTTTTGCAACAGTTTTTTCCTTCTCTTCTAGAGTTTGTTTATAGCATGGGACCACCAGATTGGCTTCCTTTTTTTGGAGGATAGCGTCTTGGTTCTTTTCGGGATGGCACGGTCCATGGACTCGTGTATGTGCTTATACAGTGCTTTTGTATATGATTCAGCAATCGTGTCTCTATTTTTCCATCTATGTGGGTGACATGAAGTCAGCCACTTCTGACTTAAGAAGCATGAATTTGGCTTTGGAGAAATTTTTTACGATGATTTCCTTAATGGGGGGTAGGGGCGAGAGATGGATGTCTAGGGTGATTAGCTTGTGTTCAGACCTGACCAGCGAAGAGGTGCATGGAGCATCTGTTACCCATATTGGCAATGACTAGGTCCTGGATGCTGCTCCCCCTGGTAGGAGTATGGACAAGCTGATCCAGGGTGTTGGAACTGATGAATTCTAGAAAACGTTGGGCAGATGAGTTAGTACATGAGTAGTTTTCCCAGTTGATGGTGGGGTAGTTGAAATCTCCAATTATTAGGGTATTGGGCTGTACGTTAATATTATCCAGTATATCGAGAAACATGGAGTGGGCATCCTGGGGCATGGATGGTGGATCTGTAACAAGCTACAACCTGAATTGCAGTCTTGCCCAGTGTTAATTGTACTTGGGTAATTTTGGATGCATTTTGTTGAGCAACTAGCCTGGAGGTATGGATATCCTTTATGAGTATGGGCACACCTGCTCTTTTAGTGTTTCGGTTCAGATTAGGTGGCCGAAAGTTATGGTAAGAATTGTAGCTTGGTATTGCAGGGGTGGTCCTGGAGCTTTACACCAGGTCTCTATCACTGCACAGATGTCGATGGTCTCCATCTTTAGGAGTGCCTCGAGTGAGTGCATTTTGAGGTTTGGACTTCTGGCATCGAGTAGCATTGCCCTTAGATTTTGCTTGTTTGTATCTACTATGGTGGTGCATTTGATGTTTGAGCCTTGCCAAAGAAAGTCACTATAGGGGCGGCAAGAGCCTTAGCCAGTATTCTGAGTCACAAAGGTGAAAGGCGCAGGCCATCTCTGGCAAAGCATCGTGGCCTGCCGATCATGTCGTCCCATGCAGACAGACACTGGACCCCCTTGGAATGACACCAGAAGCTTTGCCAATTGTTGAAGTCAATCATTTTGTCCTTGTACTGTGGTATCATTCTGGGTGATGGCAAGATGCTACTCATGGCTATTACAAAGTAAAGGAAATATAAAAGTAGAAAAACATCAGTTTTTACATTTGTGTACTTACAAATAAACTTAAACGGTTTCAAATTTATATTTATATAATTTGATCTTGCAGGTTCAAAATTATAAAAATATATCTAATTATTTAATATGCATAACATCTTATTATTTAAGAAATTTACAAATCGGGTAGGAAATCTTCATTTAATATCCACTCATATGTTTTCATGTATTCATTTCTATTTTGAACTGTATACTAGGTCTTACAAGTGAATGCTTTAAAACGGTAAAGAATACAATTCTGTACCTGGAAGACCGATCTGTCCTTGGTCCCAACACCTAATATGATAATTAAATGGAGCTTTGGTGCCATTGGGATACTATGAAATTTAATAAAGAGGTTATTTATATCATTTAATTGTTCCTGGTTTGTAGTAACATGTAAGTTTGAATTGCTTGCAATCACTTTTGGAGTAAAATCATTTTAACCAATGCCAGTCTGACTTCAGATAAAAAGATGTATTTAATAACTGTTAATTTGTCATCATTTATGTTGATATAAAAACTAGCATTTACAATGTCACTGAATTCTTATTAACAGTTGCTCTTATATGTTTAATTTTTATTGTTATCCCATTTATAATTGTAAAATAATAGTTTGAAAGATATGTTAGCATTTTGATTTATAGAATAATATTAGCTTTGTCATGGTTACTTTTAAACTAGATAAAACAAAAAGGCAGCTAGATGGAGAAAATGCAGGTTTATTTAGAAAATTATCCCTAAAAACAGCAGTACAGGATTTTGTCCCGCCAACAATAGATTTTAGAGTTGTTTATCAATGGTGACTGTGTTATTAGTAATTCAGCTTTGGCATCACAATGTGGCTGGGATAATTAATGAGACTGATAGATAGTTAAAGTGTCCAGCTTTTGTACCTCTAGTGAGAGTTTGAAATGTTCCATACAATTTTTATCCCAGACAAAGTCATTTTGTTTTTATTTTGCTATGGTTTAAATGTTTGTTAAGGGGGGGGGGGGCTTTACTCTTGCTAGAGGCTAATTTTTAAAATTATCACAATTGCTTATTACAATCTTTTTGTAGTTTCTGAATCAGTTATAAGTAATAAGTATATAGATTCTGAAATGTATGTTAATTAGGTTTTGAGAAAAAGCAGGCTTCCTCTGGAGAACATCCACAACATTCATAACATGCTGGATCTGTAACATACCAGATATTAAACTGTTCATCCTGTTGGTTTTAAGCAACATGTCTGGCTTTTGGTTGCTATTTATGTTACTCTTAATTGTGGTGAGACAAGTTTAGGTTATCTTTCTGTTACCTTTTATATCATTCTGGATTACCTTGCATTGTCTTGTAGTATATCCCACAGAGTAAAAACTGCTATTAACAAGTATTATCTTGCAATTCTGGCATTGATTCCCTTAGTCTTCAATAATAGGTCTGTATTAATTCATTGAAGATTCAATTCAGTGAACTTTTCTTCATTGAACCATAACCATCGAAAATACACTTCATTGACCACTCTCATTGAAAAATAATTAAACAGGGAAACTAAGCACTTAGCCAAAACAACACTAGAACAGACAGCACAGTATGATAGACACCACAGTATGTAAAACTCACAAAAGTGGGGGGCTTTGCCCTCACACCCCCAACTATGTATACCAACTCTGTGACTGCACTACAGTGGGGAAAAGGGCAAATATGTGCTGCTGACCAACCGCTTCCTTTCCCTATGTAAATTTTTCATGTATATGAATCTTTGCTGAAATGAACATTCAGTGGTTAGGGTTTGATGAAGAAAGGTTCACTGAACTGACCCTTCAATGAATTCATATAGACCTTTCAATAACTTATTGCTTGGCGCTGAGTAAATATCTTACAAAATAAATAAACAAACTGACAGATACTTAGGTCTGATAGTGAGAGACTCGGAATCTATTCTTCTTACACAAACTGAGTCATACTTTCTTGATTTTGTTAGATTGTTTTATTTATTTGTTAACCATAGAGTGAACTAGTCCTTCTTGGACTCTTTTCTACCATGATCCATGCCATGAGAGCAAGTGTGAATACAGCATGCATACAGACAGTCTAAAGGAGCCCATCAAACATTGTGTTGCTGTAAGATATAAAACTATACAGTGTCAATCCCCAAAAGCCTGGATCGAATCCCAAATGCTGGAGCTGTGAGACAGAGATCATACCATTAAGCCAAATACCATTTTATTTTTCTTTCCTAAAAATACAGTTGCATCTCACCAGAACCTATTATTATTTAATAGCCCTTTATCAATGATCTTTCTGATCTTTCACTAAGATTCAGTAGATATTATTCTGCAGCAAGGACTCTATTTTTAAATCCTTGTCTCTGAAAAAGTAACCTAATCTTTCTGTTATGTGACTTTGAAATTAAATTCTTGTACTCTAAATTACTTAATTTGTTTTATTGCTGCATTTTGACTAGTGTGTTTCTTTTAGCATATGATTTTTTTGTTTTGTGTTATTTTGTTTGATGAACTTGATGAATAAAGATATATTTTTGGATTTTTACTTTCTGTATTTGGCAGACCTAGAAGTATATTTTATTTGAAAGATGAAAAAAGACTCTGGTAGCTCTTACATTTCGTTAATGTTTTGCTCTTCATTTTTAAACTTAGCAATTTGTTAGTTATTGAGAGCCATTTGTTTTAAAGTAAAATCCATGCTAGTTATATTTTAGAGTATACAAATTATTATCCTTTCAGACTAATATAGCTGTTACTATTTGATCTGGTACTTTTACTTTGGTCTATATCACGTTGTCGAAGTTTTACAACTTCGAACGCTATATGGTCGAACCCATATGTTCGAAGTTGTAAAACTTTGAAAACTTAAAAAAAAATAAATAACAGTAATAAATAAATTACCTGGTGGTTGTAAGCAGGGGGGCAAGCCCCCTGCATCCCCTACACCCCCTACTCTTTAAATATACCAACTCCGAGACCACAGTACAATGCAGTACAGTACAGAAAGGGAAGATTTGCCTTTACTACACTGTAGAGCACTTTCGGAGTTGGTATATTTAAAGATCAAGGGGTGTGGGGGGTGCAGGGGGCTTGCTTCCATGCTTACAACTGTCAGGTAGGTTTTTTATTATTTTTTTTTTTTTTAAGTTTTCATTGCTTTACAACTTCGAACATATGGGTTTGACCATATAGCATTTGAAGATGTAAAACTTCGACAGTGTAATATAGACCCCTTTTACTTGTACCTTGCTAAAGAAATATAAAGGTATGTTTCTTGACACATGACTAGCTGAAGACAACTTAATGGTTGGTGCCAGAAAATGAAATACTGACTGTGGAGGACATCTAAAGATGCTGACTGGGAGAAGAAGATCTGCAATATCATAGATATCTAAGAATGGTACCTCAATCCTGATGTTCAAACAAGGAGACAGCATTATTAGAAACTAAATATACAGACATTACAGAAAGTATCTCAGTTCAGCACTAGTGCAGTATAATGCCAAAGCAGATATTAATCAAAATAATGAAAATGCTTGTGCAAACAAAACTGTCAAGAAAACAAGCATTTATTTTCACATCACTGCTTCAGAAGGACCCCAAGGAAGAATAGCTCCCCTAATTTCACAAAATCCTGGACAGGTTTATTAATTATAGGCCTGTATTCCCTACAACCATTCTAAGTAATATTATATTATATTATATTATATTATATTATATTATATTATATTATATTATATTATATTATGATCTATCTTGTGTAATGAAATATTAGCAGACTGAAAAGTGTGATCCACTCCTTTAGGCAGCAATTATGCCTTGGTTTAAGGTATTCATTGCCCTACGTCTGATACCAGGGCTAAGACAATGCTATAATATTCACTACAGAACCAGTATTTATCAAAGAGTTTACAGGTAGTAGCAGTTCCTTTGAAATTAGCGGTGTGAAGGGATTCAACTTCATAATGCCCCTCATTTACCCTTTAGTAGGTGGTAATTTTTTTTCAGGACTGTGCAAATTGCTACATTGTAACAGCTGTTGAATTATTTGACTCTTAGTGCCAAGTCATTCTAGTTTTCGAACGATGTAGAAAAACGTCTAAATACAATTTCTTCCAAATAACAGAGAGTTTGGACCTCGGTTGGCCTTTGTCTTATGTGGTCATATTATGGAAGATTCTTAAAACATCATGTCACCTTTAGATTTTGATACTACTTGCTGAGTGATAGGACCAGTGAATTGTTCAGACCATATTCTGATATTATTTTTTCTCCACACCTTAAACATTACTGTAGTCAGGCTACTATGCCACCCATAAAAGAAACTAATGTCAACATCACAATTGTATTATTATCTTAGAAGAAGAAGATATATATTAATAATATTACTTATTATACTGTTATGCCTTCAACAGTCTGGGATTTATTCACTCTCCTACAGGGATGCACTTAGTCTATATGATATGGATTCCTCCAATAACATGGCAGTAAATGACACATCAGAATGGTCTGTCCTTGAATGTGTGTACCTGCTGTCTTCCTGCACAGGCTTTCCATGGATTGAAGCCCAGGTGTGGTACTTGAGAGGGTGGCTTAATGGTTAAGGTGTTTGCCTTACAAACACAAGGTACAGGGTTTGAGTCTCACAAGGGATAATTGGCTTAGCTTAAAATGGCTTGCAAGGGCAGTTAGCCTAGTACTAACCTATGACCTATATTGTATAGGGAAGTCCTACTAAGATTATAGAAATCTGGTTGTTGATCATTGTACAATACTGCAAGTGGCAGCAAATGGAAAAAGACCACATTTTGTCTTGAAAAACGTACACTTTAACTGGAAAAAAACAAGTTTTTTTCAACAAATCTTAAACTTTTCTGCATTACTGATGTCTTCGTATGAAAGTAAGTGGTTGTTGTTATTATCTAATTTGTTGTAACCCAAAATTGCCTGAAAGAGGGTTGCAATTGGTAGCATGATTTTGTTTTGCAGTCAGTTACATCACTTCCCTGGTGTCTTTTTAGAGGGTCAGAGAGAAATCCCTATGATAACAGGATCATTTACCATTGTTCTCTCTCTCTCTCTCTCTCTCTCTCTCTCTCCCTTATCAGCTTACAACAGTGCTATCACTGCCTACTTTTGACCATCAGTGTTGATCCATATTTTTCATTACTTTGCTTCCTTTAATTTTGTAATGGCCATCTCTGATACAGCATTTTAATGGAAGTCTGAATGACAGGCTTAAAAATGTACCTGAGATAATTGTTCTTTTACCCGAGATAATTGTTCTTTTCAAAGTAGCAGCTCTGTTTCATGTGTGAGAAATCTGATCCCTGTAATTACTAGGTGTTACTCAGACTGAACTGGTTTGGGTTGCATTAACAATTTTTAATGCTGTAGCTAGAATTAGATTCTTTGATATGATTCTTCCTTCCCACAAATACTGTATGCATCACAAAACTACTGTAATAGAATACCAGAAGAAGCATGCATTTTTACAGAAAATACAGTATAGAAAAAATGCAAAATCAAATACTGATAGAAAATCAGAAGATGAAGATGAAAATATTTATTTTTTGTAGCACTGAGAGTTTGAATAAAGGGAAAGACAACAATGTTATAATAAGAAAAAAAATAAAGTGTGGGCTGTATTTTCCTGTTCATTTGCATCTGAAAACTAAGCTTATAGGTTCATAGGTTCATAGGTTGGTACTAGGCTATTGGCCCTACGGCCTATACAAGTCTAGCCATAACAATTCCCTGGCTATTTCTTCCCACAATATTTACTTCCCTGGGCCCCTGTCTAGCAGGGCAACTGATGTGATCCCCAGGGTGAATTTCTTATCTCCTATCCAATCATCAAGGTTCCTTTTGAAGAGGCCAAAGAGGCGTTCTGCTTGACATGTATGGGCAGTCTATTCCAGAGTCTGGGGAGTCTCTGGGTCAGGAAACTATCCCTCCAGCATGTTTTGTTCATTGTGATGACAAAGGTTTAGATCACTGGAGCGTGTGGCTCTGAGGGATTGGGCTTTCTTGAAAGTTTTACTTTTGCTCCGATTCCTGGCTACGCTATTTATCTGAGGTGTGATGCTGGCAATCATTGACTGATAAGGCATATTTAAATGCCAATATTTTAGAGTCATTATTTTCTTAATGACCCTGTGGCTGGAATAAGTGACCTAACCTAATTACTCTTCCACTCTTAGTAGCCTTTCTGATGTAGCAGATGATGAGACAAATGTAGGCAGGAAAGGCAAACAGACATAAATTTGCACATAAATATATGGCATAATTATTAAATTATGTTTTTCTGTATATGATGTGCTTAGTGTTGGATTACAGGGAAGGGAAATCACTTTTTGTAAAGAGAAATTTGATATTTGGGTGGAGTTCTCTTTAAAAAAATGCTCAGCAAATAGC
Organism: Protopterus annectens; assembly: GCF_019279795.1. Lineage (NCBI taxonomy): Eukaryota > Metazoa > Chordata > Ceratodontiformes > Protopteridae > Protopterus > Protopterus annectens. The sequence continues at coordinate 538,572,202 of NC_056732.1, read as the reverse complement.
CTTCCATGTCATCTGTGTCATGCTATGGATGAGACAATGTAGCTCAGTTACCCTTACCCTAAAGTGCACATTCTTATAGGTGTAATGCAGTGTGCTTTCTCTTGTTATTCACTGAGAAACTAGTAAACAACTTGCTACAGATTTCTAATTTTTACCACTTTATTCAGTTTTCCCCAAGGAAATCAGACATTCTTCCTTTAAAAAAACTTTCTCTAGACGCTCATAGTTTGGTACATTTTCACCTGGCATCTCTAATCCCAGCCTTTTAACCCAGGCTGTTGATAAAACAGGCACTTTGTAAGATGCAAAAAAAAGAAGTGATGTGCATCACTTTGTTGATTTTTCATATAGATTTAACACAGAAAATGTAGGTAGCCATCATTGTCTGAAGCTGTTTATTATCACTTTTCTAGGGTTTTCAGTTTAGTATGTTTTGTAAATTTATTGAAACTAGTGACTAATTTTAATAATGTAATTTGCAGCATGCATTTTGACTATGTGTTTCAGCTGAAGACTTGAAATATTGAACTGTTGTCCTCTTCTACCTATTTCAGGTTAGAATGCAGTGTGTTTAATTCAGTGCCCTGTCCCTGGGCACTTGCACCAGTAGGTTGCTATATGTTGGACTTTGCAGTTTGTCACTGATGTTGTCCACAGCAAATATATGCCATTTTGGGGCTCTTAAATAGACTGACAGTTGTTTTACATTCATAATAGCTATCTTCTTCTTAGCTTAACTGCTACTCATCAGAAATAGCCAGCTACATAGGGTTCAGTGGACTAAAAATGTATTAATTGTGTGCATATTACTCTTTGGTATACTAGGCATGTGAGAAGCCATCAGTCTGTCTGTATTTACCTGGATAACAAAGCGCTTTTGAATTTTTTGGTGGGAAAATGTTTGAATGTTATCTGACTTTTCCCACATGTTTACATTTTCATCCAGTTCAAGCACTTTTTCCAAATTCTTGTTGGTTCTTGCCCCGTTTAATTCAAGTCTGCACTACTGTAATGTCCTTTACCTCTGGTTTCTAATTGAAATTTACACCACTTGAAGTTTGTGCACAATAAATGATGATGCTTTTATGATAATCTTTGAAGGGAAAACATTTCTGCTGTGCTCTTTGGTTTGCAGTGACTCCATATTGGATGGTTTACCTCCGCTGTAATAGGTATTTTAATTTATACATATCCATGAAACCAGTGTTAAGTCTTGTCTGAAGTACCTATAGGAGCTGCTCATAGTTTTTTTTTTTTCATTCTCCATCTAGTCTGCCTGCAGGAAGGCTGTTAGACATTTCTGGGTCTTCATTTAGAGATAGTCAAAAACATATCCTTAAGAGAGGCAATTCCCAGTCACTGAAATTGTGTGTCTCAGTGGGTTCAGGAATTCAAAGCAATACCTAGTTTTAGGAAAGTTTTAAATACAATCCTTTGAAACATGACATATTTAAAGTGATATTCACAGATTTATAGGGTAGTGCCAGTATTACTGACTATTGATCTGCTTTACAACAGACACTTCATGCTTAAATATACATATGTCGGTGTCAATTTACTATATCAATATAGTCATCTGATTCCATTTGAATAGGTAGGGAGGGATGGATTCTGTTTTAGGGGAGTGGATGTTTATTTCAGGGATGAGGAAAGCACTGGATGATGAGTATGCCATGTTTGCTACAGTTGTTATTGAGGATTTGAGGTTAGTTGCATTTGTAAATGTGTGGACATTCATGTCTCTTCATTTTAGATGGGTCTATGTCACATAATCGAACTTCCAAAATTGCAAACACCATAAGTTCGATCTTGAAAGTTCGAAATGTGATAACAATGAAGCCTCAGAACAGCTAATTTTTTCTCAGGGAAAAATTTGCTGTTCTGAAAAACACACAGACAACACAAGCACACAAAAACCTTATAAACCTACACTAAACCTTACTTACACAACTATCTATGCACTAAACTTAACCCAAACCCTAACCCTAAGGTCCGTCACTATCGCACACTTACCTTACCCGCACCCTAACCCTAAAGTCCGTCACTATCACACACTTACCTTACCCGCACCCTAACCCTAAAGTCCATCACTATTGCACACTTACCTTACCCACACCCTAACCCTAAAGTCCGTCACTATCGCACAGTTACCTTACCCGCACCCTAACCCCATCGTCCATCACAATCGCACACTTACCTTAACCCGTTCCTTAATTTTCACACCACAGTGGAGAAAACGTTGAAGCCACAGAAACAGCCAACTGAATTCTTTCCCTTGGAAAGAATTCAGATGTCCATGGCTTCGACATTTTCAACTTTTGAACTTCCCCGTTCGAACTTCTGGTGTTCGAACTTCTGGAATTTTGATTACATAACATAGACCCATTTTAGACATAGTCTTAAATAAGATGAGACCTTTCTTGACACATAATTTAATACATGGGTTGTCTCTTAGATGGCGATATGAAACTGAGAACTGAGTGATATGAGCACTGGAATAATTCTTTTAGCTTTTCTGAGTAACTCAACCTTCAAGTCCATCATTCTCCCTGGTAATGAACCTCTCTACCCCAAATACCTGAGCTACATATTTCGTTAAGATCATACAGAAAGGAGCATTATGTCTGTGATGAATGTCTGCACCATTGGGGTATAGAGAGGCACTGCAACATCCCAGAGTGACTAAAAATTCATCTAAGTATCACACTTGACACAATAATGATCATTGCCATAACACAGGCAACTTGCTGATCAAAAGAGTGGTCTCTGTCTATAACTGCTGCTAGGTTCGTAATAACAGTTCATAGTTTAGGCCTCACTTTGCTATTGTAGGCAGTAAGAACTATTTACTGCATTGCATTTGCCCATATTGAGCATTAGCCCATTATTTTTTACACCAAGACTGGATTTTATTTTAGCCATACTGAAGTACTGGAGGGGAAAAGGAAATTTATACTAAGTTAATAATAATAAATAGATCTGGTGAACAAATGATTATGGAGTCAAATCAGTTATCTATGAAGAAGATTCTGAAGAAAATAATATCAGGTTAAGAGGCCTATGGGACTGTGCCCGATCAGCTTTAGATGACATCATGTTTTCCAAGATTTCCTTCGATAACTAGAAGTTAGGAAGACAGAATGGCAAACAGATAAGTAGTTTACTGTTTAAGCTCTGGTTTGTGACTAGGATTTGTAACTTCTTTTCTGAATTAACAGAAGGAAGGATATCTTTTTTCCTCTTCCTTCTCAGTTAAGTGTCAAAGTGCATGTGTGCGTTTCGAACCCTCGTAAGCTAGCAGCTTGCTTTATAACCTTGTCAAGCTATTTAATCCTTTTCTCATTTATTTCCAAAGGAAAGAGTTTTCTGGCTGATTTACCTAAGTGATAGAACTTACCAAAACATATTTGTTCTAACAGAAAGCTCACAAAATGTAGCATTTTAGCTATTACTAACTAAACAATCACTGTGTTGCATGTGTCTAGTTTTGCACTTGCATGACCTTGCAAAAGAGTGCTTAAAGTTAGTAAAATAATTTACATGCAGTGTTTTATGGAGCATCAGGAGTGAATTAGTGCGTCAAATGATAAACGTATTGTATTGGTACAGAAAGCAGTGCATTCCAGTTTGTGCTTTCATTTTCTCTCCAAGCAGGTGTCATGAACACTCTTCTAACCCTTAAGTAACAAAAGCACATTTGGAAAGGCTTTGGTTAATGAGATTAAGCAGGTTGTTTCTACCAATCTGAAGTGAATTGTCTACTTTTCCAAGTGAGATACAATATTTGATATCAGGAATGACATTTTCTCTAGAGTTTAAATGCACATTTAAGTTTCCAGTCAATCTCAGAAGCATTATTTATCTATATTTGTTTACCTGAGTAATGCACTTATCTGCTGGTGGTGTATGTAGGGTTGCCACCTTTCATTTTGGCTAAAACCAGATTAAGGCCACACCCCTTACATCACCTGTAACCCCGCTCATCTCTGCCTCTCTCCTGCCCATGGGTCACCCATTTTGTGACATCGCTATGACATCAGTTGATGGGAACACCCTCTTTTTCCATTCCTGATGACAGCTTTCAACCGATTTACTATGCTTTTCTGTAATAAAAGCATAGTAAATCAGCCAATTTAACAAACTCCGATAGTCTGTTTCCTTTTTTGAAACAGAATACTGGAGTTTGTACAGTGTTTTCAGACTACTGCAGAATCAATTTGATTTCTGGATAGCCCAGAAAAAAACAGATAGGTGGCAATCCTAGGTGTATGTCAAGCATAGCCTGGATGCATTCCTTTAACCAGCTTAAATGAGTTTAATGCCTTAATTGCTCTTAACAGAACCACCCTCTGTAACCACTCCCTTGCTCCAAATAACCTGATTATAAATGAATGAATGTCTTTAATACTTTTCATTATAATCAGCTAGGATCACTTGTTTATGTATTTCAATAAAGGCTATTCCATTTTTACCTCAACTGTGGACTATCTACTATTTTATTATTTTGTAATACGTATTTTAAAGTTCAAATTTTATTAGTGAACTGGGTGTATAACATGTTTCAAGGAGTGAACTTCACACCCTCCACACTGCAAAGTTTCTGCTTGTTTTCTTTTCTTTTTTTTTTTTTTTTATTTAAGATACGGTGTTTGATTAGAGTCAGGGGAAGGGGCAGGTTTGGGGTTAGCACCCACTAATAAGGTGATGCATGGCATCTATGAATCATTACATAAGTAATTCCTACTGACAGACCAGCAAAAATATCTCAGTTCTCTAGTCTGTGACCTGAAACAAAGAAATAATCCAGCTAAGGAAAGGCCTTGTATCGTCTCTGTGAAAGCGTCATAAGCAGCAGCTATTTCCTTTTTTTTTAAAACAGCTTTATTGAAAACAATATAATAAACAGATCTTTTGAAGGAAATTGAATAAGTTAAATTTTTAAAATACAATATTTAAAAAAGAAAAAAAATAATACAATAACTATAATAGCAGTGTAAACTATGTACAATGATGTTTGCTATATATCAAATAACAGGATCAATTAATTTTAGTTTGGCAGAAGAAAATGAAAACATAGAATAAAAGATTTAAAGAAAAAGAAAATATTACTGCATTAATCATTTATCCAGTTTTTTATCCAATAATTCATGTACGTTTTTCCATTTGTAATATAATTTTGTATTCCTTGTAGATTTAGATTTGATAGTTGACATCTCTAACTTAGATATTTCCAAGAAAAGACCTTTAAACTCTTTAAATAAGGGAACTGATGAGAAATTCCAATTTCTTGTAATTACTTTCCTGGCAATGGAAAGCATAGACCAGAGTAAAGAATATTTGCTTTTATTTATACAGTCTGGGACAGGTGTATTGAATAATATAAGTGACTTTGTAAGCATAAAATTGTAAAAATTGCCTGTAAAAAAGTGTTAACTTCCTCCCAAAATTTCTTTAATAATACACAGTCATAAAATATATGATTCCAATCAGCATTTGCTACTGCATTACATCTCCAGCAAACAACATCGTGTTTAGTTACCTTACTCATTTTCTGAGGTGTGATGAAAGATTTATGTAAAAATCTCCGTGTGAAGATTCTCCATTTAATGGAGGAAGTGGTTTTGCTGGCTGACTGAAGGAAATTAGCTTTGTCTTTTTCTGAGGGAATAAAACTATTGATTGCTACAAATGAATTCCAATAGTTATCTGAATATACATCTAGGTCTTGTTTAATTGATTTATAAATATATGATATAGTATTTTAACTGGCAAAGTATTATAAGTATATACAATCAAATATTGGATAAGTTTGGGTATTGAATTTTTAGCATTTGAAGGGATTAAAATTAGCTTATCTAGACTATATTTTCTAAACTCTTGCAAATCTGACCAAAGTAGAGAGTTAAGGTTATATTCATCTATAAGAGCATTAATGGACTTTGCCTCATTTTTATTTAACATTTGATGCTAAAACATCAATGTTTTTGTTTAAGTAGTAACATTTTAGAATGATCTGCAGATCGAATTTTACCTTGTGTATAGACAATAGGGAAGATGAGGAACAGCCAATTTTTAAAGATTCTAAACCTAAATATAAAGTTTTTAAAGGCCCTTAGAATTAAAGTTATATAAGTAGATTTAAGCATTTGAATGGAATAATTGGAAAAATATTCTCTTATATTCCATATAAATTAATTATTTATTAACTGTGGTAGATGTTTGTTATTTTAATTTTTTGGTATTTTGGGATAAAGTTAACATAATTTCCTTCCATTTTGCAAAATACTCTCCATCTATTAGATAAACAATTGTTTTAATAACTGACAAAATTGAATAAAGTTCTAGATTTGATAAAGATATACCCCCATTTTCCCAGCTGTACATATGATAGGACAATGCAATTCTAGGCTTTATTGGATGCCATAAAAAATTCAGTGTGTTAAATTTTTTAATAAAAGAGCCTGTGGGGGGAATAGAGATAGATTGTATTATGTACAATATCTTTGGAAGTAAGATCATCTTTATAATGGGAAGTTTTTCATCCATTGTAAATAAAATCTTGTTCCACTTACTAATTAAAGTCTCTATGGTAATTATACTGTTGCTATAATTTAGGTGCAAGATGTCTTTAATATTGGTTGCTATCATTATACCTAAATATGTTATTTGTTGGGACTGAGGTATATATTTTTTATATTGGTTTTATTTATTTATTTATTTATTTATTTATTTTACATTTGTTTACTGGGCTAGTCCAACTGGTTACATGTCCATTTTCAGTGGAGGCCCGAGGAGAAAAGCTCCACTACAATACTACTAACGAGATTAAAAATCTTAGCAAAATATCAAAAATTCAAGATATTAGATTATACAAGAAATATGCAAAAAAAAAATACACAGAACTATAAGCCTATGTTCTGCTACAATACTTCTAAACAGGTAAAAATATACAGAAAAAAAAACATAGAATTGTAACACTCCAACAGGATGTGAAGTCATTTGAATACAGAATAGTGTAGTACTGGAGAATATAGGAGTTATGAACATTGTTTACTCTAAAAGCAATTTCATTAGAGGTTGAGAAATTAAGATATATGTCATTTAGTAGAGGGAGTATCATAATCAAGTGTGGTGATGAAAATCTAGTAGTCTAGATTTATTAAGTATGAAGGAATGTTAATGAATCAAATAATTGAGAATAAAGGAAATGAAGATTAAGATGATTAGTCAGGCTTATTGATGAAGATGATTAGTCAGGGTTATTACATGAGCAGAGCCAGTGGTTGGATAGGAAGAGTTTTAGGTTAGTTTTAAATAGTGGGAGTGATGTTAGGGTTGTGAGGTGTTGAGGTAGTTGATTCTAAATTTTTCCAACTGAGTTGGAAAATATAGAGTCACCTGCTAAGTTATTAGATAAGGAGGTATGAATCAATACTTTGTTAGAGGAGCATAGGTTCCTCAGATTGGTGTAAGGTTTTATGAGGGTAGAGAGCATTGGAGTGTTGTCAGGGTGGTCTTGTATATTATAACTTTTGGAACCAATTAGAAGAATCTGTGTTTTAGAATTATTAAAATTAAGACCAGAACTTTTTTTGAAATATATCCATATTTTTAAACAATTATTGTAAGGTAGGTTTAGTACCAGCAAGAGTGATTAGTACATCATCAGCAAACATTTGGATTTTTGATGTTTTATTACAATTTAGCCTATATCCTTGTATATTATTGTTATCCTTTATTAGGTTAGCCCAAGGTTCCATAGTTAATGTGAATAAAAGTGGAGGTAGAGGGCAACCTTGTCTGGTTCCTTTTACAATGGGTATGTTCTGGGATATACTTGTACCTATTTTTATGTAGGCTTGCCTTTCATTATATGATTGAGTTATAAAGTTAATAAAGCTATTAGAAAAGTTTAAGTCCTTCAGTAAGATAAAAAGATAATTCCAATTAACTGAGTCGAAGGCACAGTTAATATCTAAACTAACAAGAGTCAAATGATTCTTTAAGGCTTTTACTGATTCAATTAAAGTTATTGTTCTTTTGATGTTATCATAAGAAGTTCTATTAATTATAGAACCTGTTTGATCCATATCTACTAGGGATGGTAAAAATGTTTAAGTCTATCAGCATCAATAGACATGAACATTTTATAGTCTGTATTTAATAACAAAATGGGTCTATATGAAGCACATTTTACAGGATCTTTATCAGACTTTAGTATGGGGGAAGTAAATGTGTACTTCCAAGAGGGAGGTATAATGTTGTTATTTTGAGCTATATTGAATACTGTATGTAGTAGAGATAATGCTTTAGCAGGTAAAACCTTATAGATTTCAGAAATGATACCATCGTTACCAGGAGCTTTATTTTGCTTAAGTTTGGTTATTTGATCTTTTACTTCTTTAAAAGATATTTGTTTATCTATTATTTTTATTTATGGTTCAGATAGGCTGTTCTTTATATTATTATGTATAAAAGATTGAATATCTTTTGTACTATTAATATTATCATTGAGTTGGTTTAATTTTAAAAAAAAATCTCTAAACAATATATTTGGTAAATCAGATACTATTTTTTTTTTTTTTGCAGAATAGATTTCTTTAATATGGTGAACTTTATTTAATCTTTTAGTTTTGTTAGCTAGTATATTCATGGATCTAGTATTTATAGAAAAAGTTCTAAGTTTATATTTTTCAAGATTTATCATAACTTTATGATTTAAAATGTCCATGTATTTATTGTTTAAACTATTTATTTCATTCATTCTGTCTTTCTTATCTGAATTCTTTGAAGCATCCAGCCTTAAAGTATCTAACTTTGGTTGTATATCTTGAAGGCCTTTATCACATGAAATTATTTTCTTTTTATACCAATCAACAATTTTACCATATAGGTAGGCTTTTAGAGCATCCCAAATGTATATTTCTCAAGTTCCCTGTGTAATATTAAGTTCAATAAAATGTTGTACTTCTGTAGTAAATAAATCAATAAAATCTTTTAGTTTAATTATATAGGCTGGTATCCTTTTAATTTGAACATTAAATGTGGAGTTTAGTATAAAATCAAATGGGGACAAGAAATCATTTTTGAGTTTGATAAGAAATCAGTTAAGTTATTGGAAATTAATACCCTATCTATTCTTGAATATGAATTATGGCTATGTGAGTAGAATGTATAGAACAGTGACTTAGGGTCAGAAAAGTTATTAATAAAAAAAAAAAAAATCCTTGTTTCCCGCCTTTACTGAACTAGAATAGTCCAGTCTTCAGGTATTGCTGATCTCTGGGCTGTGTCATAGTTCCTGTGTTGCCCATATCGTTATTTGGATAGGAGGAAGCTTCTTTGTTCACCAGTGAGAGTGGGGAGCTCTGAGCAGCCTATCAGTCCCTTGAGGAGTGGTTCCAGCCCAGTGACTTGTAGCTTATTGGCTGTTATGGGCAATTTCCTATCTCTTTCTAACCCCCTGCTTTAAAGCCAGCTTTAGCATGCTTTTGCACTTGTAATTTAAAGTTTGTCCTGTTTGTTGCATTTACCTGTTGAGGCTACACACTCAAGTGTGCTAGCCTGTGTTACATATTTATTGCATTTTCCTGCTGTTTGTTGCAAAAAAGAAAAAAAACAAAAAAATCCTTGTTTCCCGTCTTTCCTGACCTAGAGTAGTCCAAATACAGGCTTTGCTGTATTCTGGACTTTTGGAAAGTTCCTGTGTTGCCTATTTCCTTTCTTGGATAAAGGGAGGCTTCTTTGTTCACCAGTGGCAGTGGGGAACTTAGAACAGCCTATCTATCCCTGGAGGAGTGTTCCCAGCACAAGAATCTGGTAGTCTATTGGCCATTTTGGGCCAATTTCTAGCTCTTTCAAGTCCCCCTGTATATAACCCGCTTTGGCATGGTTTTTGCACTTGTTACTACTCAGCCAAGGTCCTCGTGGTCCTGCAGAGTGGTGCTAGCAGCAGAGAGGATAAAAGAGTGACTGCTAACCTGATAAAAGTGTTTTTTTTCCTGCTACTACCAGGGCGACTGTCCAATCTAGCTAAATTACAAGTATTTCTGCTTCTTGAGCTGTTTTAAACTGTTTAAAGTTGTTTTTGCACTTGTAATTTAAAGTTTGTCCTGTTTGTTGCATTTACCTGTTGAGGCTACACACTCAAGTGTGCTAGCCTGTGTTACATATTTATTGCATTTTCCTGCTGTTTGTTGCAAAAAAGAAAAAAAAACAAAAAAATTATCCTTGTTTCCTGTCTTTCCTCACCTAGAGTAGTCCAAATACAAGCTTTGCTGTATTCTGGACTTTTGGAAAGTTCCTGTGTTGCCCATTTCCTTTCTTGGATAAAGGGAGGCTTGTTCATCTGTGGCAGTGGGGAGCGTAGAGCAGCCTATCTATCCCTGGAGGAGTGTTCCCAGCACAAGAATCTGGTAGTTTATTGGCCATTTTGGACCATTTTCTAGCTCTTTCAAGTCCCCCTGTACAAAACCCACTTTGACGTGGCTTTGCGCGATTTTGCACATAGCGCAGCATCGGGCAGCGCCACTTAATTGGGTTTAAACCATTCTCGGCTCCACAAAGTCTGCTCTTCACTTTTTCCCTTAGAACTGATCTAGTTCTCATAATAAACACCCTATTCCTTCTCTAAAGCCTGGCACTTGCTCACTAAAGCAATTATATAAGTCAGCACTAAAAAATTAAAAGCACTACACCCTCACAAACTCCCCTTGAGTACCTTGTTCCCCATTGGCCCTTTTTTTCAATTATAAAGGAATTCCCAATACTATTCTAGCATGTCCAAAGGTCAGTTGTCAATCTCTTTTCCAGTCCAGCTGGTGAATCTGGGAATCTTGAGGCAATGTTACAACTGCCTCATGTACACAGACAAGCCTCTCCTCCTCCCAACAAATTCCAACATATGTGAGAGATGCAACCATATAGCCAAACTGGAGGCTAAGCTCTCTCAACTCAGTACTGGTGTAACCAGTCAGGAGGAGAAGGAAACCATACTCACTACAATTCCAGTCTCACATAGACCTACCACGACAGCAAACCAAACACATAAACACAGAAAAACATACACGGAGGCTCTAAATAAAAATCTGCCTAAGCAGCAGAGACCTCCAAAGCAGACACCCAAGCAACCGCTACCCCAAAACAAAACACGTGCAACACATAGCTCACAAAGCCAGTGTGCCAAACAATCACAGCCCTTAAGGCTAAACAACACACCTGATACACTTGTAATAGGTGACTCTATCGTCAGGCACACTGATGTCCCGCTCACCAGGCTGAACAAGGAGAAGGTCACGGTGAGCTGCCTGCCGGGCGCTAGGATCCACCACATAACACAAGCACTCAGGTCACTCCAAGGCAAGTACAAATATGACTCAGTCATTGTCCATGCTGGTGTGAATGACCTGAGACATACCTCCCTGGACTACATGAAAAGAGACATAGCGGAGCTCTCTGAGCATGTAGCCCAGACCGGTATGACCCTGACCTTGAGTAGCATCTTACCCTCACCAAGAATGATGCCACAATATGAAGACAAGATGATCAATTTCAACAATTTGCTTAAGTATTGGTGTCATTCAAAGGGGATCCAATGCCTGTCAGCCTGGAATGACATGCTCGACAAGCCAAGATGCTTCGCTAGGGACGGCTTGCACCTGTCACCCCTAGGCTTTCGGATATTGGCAAAGGCTCTTGCCACCCCCATAGTGCCTTTTTTAGGCAAGGCTCAAAAGACAAACCCACCTCCATAGGTATCACAAGGGATAAGAAACTAAGAGTAATGCTACTCAATGCCAGAAGTCTAAACCTCAAGATGCATGCACTCAAAACTCTCCTTAGCATGGAGAACATCGATATCTGTGCAGTAAGAGAAACCTGGTTCAAGGCTCCTGAGAGCACCCCAGCACTACCAGGTTATACCTCATACCATGCTTTTCGGCCCCAAAACATGGACCGAACCACAAAAGGAGGGGGAGTATCAATATTCGTCAAAGATACCCACACCTCCAGGTTGGTGGCACAGCACGAAGCATCAGAGACTATCCATGTGCAACTAACAATGGGTAAAACTGCCTTCCAGTTTATAGCCTGCTACAGACCACCATCCCAAATGCAGGAACCCCACTCGGCCTTCCTGAGAACACTGGAAAATATGAAGGTCTCTCCAAACACCATTATATTGGGTGACTTCAACTACCCAAACATAGACTGGGAGCATTACTCTAGCTCCAACACCCTAGCCCAAAGGTTCCTAGAATTTATAAACTCAAATGCTATGGAACAACTTGTTACCACTCCCACTAGAGGGGAAAACATACTGGACCTGATCATCACCAATATGGGGGCTCTATGCTCCAGACCAGAAGTGTATCCCACACTGGTAAGATCAGACCATAAACTAATCTCACTGGATATTCACATCCCAACCCCAGCCCCTGCCCAGAAAACCACAGTGAAAAACTTCTCTAAAGCAAATTCACACCTCAAAACCAAGGTGGAATCCTTCAAAGCCCCCGGGCCTGTGGAAAATATGGCCCAGACCACAGAATCCTTTATAAACGCATTCTATGAACACCTTCAGGAATGCATGGATCATGTAATCCCAAATAAAACCAAGACCCAGTCCTCCAAAGGCAGGCGTCCTGTCTGGTGGACCCCAGCCATAAACAATCTATACAATAGAAGGAGGAAGCTACTACATGATAGAGCAAAATCCCAAAAAGGGAAGGCATCTCTGATCAGTATTAGCAAAATACTACGGGCACTCATAAAATCGTCTAAGGCCAGCTTCAAGAGAAAAATTGCACAGGACACTAAGGATAATCACAAGGCTTTCTTTAGTTATGTTAGGAACCTGGGTGGGAATTCCCAGTTATGCTCAGAATTAGTCCAAAATGACAAAAAATACACCGAACCCACAGACATTGCCAACATCCTAGCTGACAGGTTCAGCGCAAGCTTCTTCCCTCCCACCAAAGGGCAAATATCTATCCCAGCAGAGTGCTGCCCCCTGACATCTCAGATGCTCAGGTAAGAGCCGCCCTCTCCAAAGCAAAAAACACAGCATCAATGGGACCAGACGGTGTCCTGGGCTGCGTCCTACATGAACTCCAAGAAGAGCTAAACTCAAACATAAAACTACTGTTCAGTCTCAGCCTTACTACAGGATATGTACCCAAAGAGTGGCGTACAGCAACAGTGGTCCATCTCCACAAAGGTGGTGCCTCAACGGATCCTGGAAACTATTGCCCCATAAGCCTGACTAGCTTGGTCTGCAAAGCTATGGAAAGGATCATCATGGACCTCATAAATAAAGATATTGGGGACCTACAGACACTGGATCCTGCCCAGTTCGGCTTTGTTAAGGGCAGATCCTGCCTCTTAAACCTGGTCAATTTCTTTGAAACAGTCACCAAGGCCATTGCCGAGGGGAAGGTGGTCCACACAGCCTACCTGGACCTCGCAAATGCCTTCGATACAATACCCCACTCAGGCATTATGGATAAGCTCACCAGCTTAAATATAAACCCCTATGTCACTAGATGGGTTGCAAACTGGCTCAAGGACAGAACCCACATGATTAGAATTGCTGGAGCCATGTCAGACTCCAAAGCAGTTACAAGTGGCATCCCACAAGGCTCAGTCCTGGGACCTCTCTTGTTCGATATATATTTCTCAGAGGTACAGGCCAACATGGAAGGACTGTGGCTGACCAAGTTCGCAGATGACTGCAAACTAGGCGCCATAATTGACTCTCCAGCTGACACAAACATCCTAAAAAAGGGCCTCATAGAAACAGACAACTGGTGCCAGAGCCATAGCCTCAAGCTAAACGGCAAAAAGTGTATAGTCATCCCCTTTGGCAAAAACAAAGTGCCCACAAATTACCACATAGGTGGTAATCCATTAAGTACGGAAGAAGTAATTAGGAACCTGGGGACCCAAGTTGATAGCAATCTCTCATTTGAAAACCACGTGGCCATAAGTGGTTAGAAAAACATTTTATATAGCCCACCTAATCATGAAGGGATTCACATCTAGATCAGGGGAGGTCATCGTGCCTCTTTACTCATCCCTCATCAGGCCCATAATTGAGTACAATGCCCCTTTTGGGATGTACCTTACCAGACACCTGCAGCAACTGGAAAGACCCCAAAAGTACCTCACCAAGAGGATCAAAGGGCTCAAACAGATGCCATATGCTGCCCAGTTAAAGAAACTCCAGCTCTACTCAGTGGCATACCGCCTGCTCAGAGGTGATCTGTGCCTGATGTATAAAGCCATGTCCAACCCAGAATTAATGGACATGCTGCACCTCAGAAAATCCAAATCCCATCGAGCTACGTGCTCGAGAGACTTGAACCTCAGCACTGAAATAAATAGGACATGCTGGAGGGACAGATTCATAGAGGCTCCCTTCACTCTGGAATAAAATCCCAGTCCTGGTTAGGCAGAGTCCCTCATTGACTCTTTTTAAGAGGAATCTTGATGAGTGGATGGGAGATCATAGGTTTACCCCGGGTATCACTTCTGTGTCACTGTTAGACAGAGGCACAGTATACTAACCTTGAAAAAGGGCATAGCAATATTCATTTAAAATGGGTGGCAAAAGCCAAACACACTCTGGCTACGCTTGTAAATGCCTTAGGGCAGATAGCCTAATATGAACCTATGAACCTATATCTTTCATCGTGTATGAATCCGAGAAGTCATTCAATAATTTAGCTATAGTTGGAATTTTCCTTCTACCACTGGTACTAGAGTCTTTTATGTCAGAATTACCGTTAAAATCCCCAGCAAGAATAATACTACCCTTAGAAAACTGAACTATATGTCCTATATGTTGTTTCACTGTTGTAAGTCCAATGCCAGAAATCCAATACGTATTTATTAATGTCAAATTTTTCTTATTAAATTCTATAACTGAAGATAAAATCCCCTTGTTATCTTTGTAGGTGTCAATTATTTTAGGCATAGGAAATGTATTTTTCCATAATATGGCCACCCCCCCCTTTTTTTGTGTATGTTTTGAGCTAATCAAACATTTGTAGGATTTTGATTCCAGTTTTGTGACATTTTCAGTTAGTAAATGAGTTTCTTGGAGAAATATTAACTGAGTATTATGCAATTTAAGATATTTGTTCAAAGATCTTCTCTTATTAGGATTATTTAATTCATTGATGTTTAATGATATACACTTTAATGACGTCATGAAACGTTAATGTTCTGAATATCTGTTGTTGAATAACACTCCTTTTTTCCCATTTTTTATAAGTGAATAGAAATTGACTATTAGGAATACAATTATAATTTGCACATAAAACATGAAAAACATTTATCCAATGAAATGTGTTTAGATCAAATTCAGTTTTGTAAGATTTGATGAACATCATAATAACTATTAACAGAAACTTATAACATTCATTAATAACATGGACTCTTTCAACCCCCCCAGAGTTAAAACTCCTAATTTGAGTGACATCTGTCACCTAAATTGACCATCAGGCTATCAACAACATTCATCTCTTCCCTGTCTAAATATATATGTTGTTGCATAATTTCACAAATATCCATTAGAATTGTATGTACCAATTCAAGAAACAAATGAAAGTAAATCAAATGTAACTGTTTCATTTTAACTTTTGTCATATGAATTCAACATACCATAAGTACCAGATAGAGGTTTATAAGTAGGTACTAGGCTATCGGCCAAAGGGCCTAAGTAAGCCTAGCCAACAACGTTCCCTGGCTTATGACAACCAAAGAAAGTTAATTTCCTGTGCCCCTGTTGAGCAGAGCCACAGAAGTGATCCCCGGGGTATATTTCCTATTTCCCATCCACTCATCAAGATTTTTCTTGAAGAGTGTTAATGAGGAACTTTGCTTGACATAGATGAGTAGCTTATTCCAGAGTATGGGAAGTCTCTGGGACAGGAATCTATCCCTCCAGCATGTTCTGTTTATTGTGGTGACAAGGTTTAGGTCCCTAGAGCATGTAGCTTGAAGGGATTGGGATTTCTTTAGGTGTAGCATGTCCAACAGCTCTGGGTTTGACATAGCTTTATATGTTAGGCAGAGATCACCTTGAAGTAGGCGATATGCTACAGAGTAAAGCTGGAGTTTTTTGAGATGGTCATTATATAAGGCATCTGTTTGAGGCCAGTAATCCTCTTTGTGAGGTACTCCTGTGGCCCTTCCAACTGCTTCAGATGGCTTGTGAGGTACATTCCAAAAGGGATATTGTACTCTATAATGGGTCTAATGAGTGTCGAGTAGAGGGGAACAATGACCTCTTTTTTCCTGGATGAGAACCCTTTTGTGATGAGGTGTGCCATGTAGAAGGATTTCCTGACTACTGTGGCAATGTGATTATCAAAGAAGAGACTACTGTCCACCTGGGTCCCAAGGTCTCTTATCACACATTCGGCATTAAGAAGACTGCCGCCTATGTGGTAGTTCATGGGTACAGAGTTTTTACCAAAGGGGATAACAATGTGCTTTTTGGCATTTAGCTTGAGGCCATGGCTCTGACACCAGGCATCTGTCTCATTGAGGCCCTTCTGTAGGATGTCCACATCATTTGGGGACTAGAGTGTAACTCTTATGTGCCTATGTGGTAGTTCATGAGTATAACTCCTATGTGCTTATGTGGTAGTTCATGGGTACAGAGTTTTTACCAAAGGGGATAACAATGCACTTTTTGGCATTTAGCTTGAGGCCATGGCTCTGACACCAAGCATCAGTCTCAATGAGGCCCTTCTGTAGGATGTCCACATCATTTAGAGACTTGAGTGTAACTCCTAGTTTGCAATCTTCTGCAAACTTCGTTAGCCAGAGGACTTCAGTGTTAGCCTGTACTTCAGAGAAGTAGATACCAAACAGGAGAGGTCCTAGAACTGAACCCTGTGGTGCTCCACTTGTCACTGGTTTGAAGTCAGATTTGCAACCTGCAACTTTTACAGTGTGGGTTCTGTCTGTGAGCCAGTTAGCAACCTATTTTGTGACATAGGGATTTATACATAGTTTAGTGAGTTTAGCTATAATTCCAGAATGGGGGATGGTGTTGAAAGCCTTGGCAAGGTCAAGATAGGCTGTATGAACCACCTTACCCTCATCTACAGCTTTGGTGACTGCCTCAAAGAAGTCGACCAATTTCAGGAGGCATGATCTGCCTTTCACAAACCCGAACTGGGTTGGGTCCAGAGTTTAGAGTTCACCAATGTCTTTGTTTATGAATTCCATGATGATATATTCCATGGCCTTGCAGACCAGTCTCGTCAGGCTAATAGGGCGAAAGTTCCCAGGATCAGTGGTGGCTCCCCCTTTGTGGAGTGGGATAACTGTTGCTGTGTGCCATTCAGAAGGCACAAAGCCTGATGTGAGGCTATGATTGAGCATAGTGCTTAGGTGGGGAGCCAATTTGTTCTGAAGTTCGTGTAAAACACAGCCTGGGATGTTGTCCGGTCCCATGGATGCTGTGTTTTTGGCTTTAGAGAGTGCTGCTTTTACCTATGTAGTTGTGATTACAGGGACTCTGTATTCTTTCTGTATAGATATGAGCCCTTTAGGGGGTGAGAGGGGGGTAAAGTTAGCACTGAACCTATCTGCCAGGATGTTGGCAATATCAGTTGGTTCTGTAATTTTTGTGCCATTGTGCTGTAACTCATAGAAGATCTGGGTGTTGCCATTGAGATTCTTGACATAGCTATAGAGTGCTTTGTGGTTTTCCTTAGAATCAGTGGTGATCTTGTTTTCGTAGCTAGCTTTGGAGGATCTTATAAGAGATCTCAGCTTCTTGCTGAGGCTGACCAGGGAGCTCCTCCACTCATGGGATTTTACTCTCTTTTGCAACAGTTTCTTCCTTCTGTTGTAGAGTTTGTTTATGGCAGGGGACCACCAGATTGGCTTTCTATTTTTGGAGGACGGTGTCTTGGTTCTGTTTGGAATAGCATAATCCACGCACTCGTGTAAGTGTTTATAGAGTGCATTTGTGTAGGATTCAGCAGTCGTAACTGTATTGTCCATCTGCATGGGTGTCATGAAGTCCACCACTTTTGTTTTAAGAAGCATGAAGTTGCCTTTGGAGAATTTTTTTACCATGGTTTCCTTAATGGGGGTGGGGGCAGGATGTGGATATCTAGGGTGATTAGCTTGTGGTCATATCTGACCAATGAGGAGTTGACTTCAAGTGTGGAACACTGGTTTCTCATGTTGGTAATGACTGGGTCTAGGATATTGTTGCCCTGGTGGGGGTGTGGATAAGTTGATCCAGGGCATTGGAATTTATGAATTTTAGAAAGTGCTAAATGAAGGAGTTGGTACATGAGTAGTTTTCCCAGTTAATGGTGGGGTAGTTGAAATTGTTCAATATTAGGGTGTTTGTTTGAACCCTAATATTTTCCAGTATATCAAGAAAAGGGGAGTGGGAATCCTGGGGCATGGTGGGGTATCTGTAGCAAGCTACAATTGAGATTGCAGTTTTTCCCAGAGTTAGTTGCACATGGATAATCTTGGATGCATTATGCTGAGCAACTAGCCTGGGGGTGTGGGTATCCTTAATGAATATGGACACACCTCTGCCTTTGGTGTTCCATTCCAGGTTAGATGGCCAAAAAGTGTGGTATGAGTTATAGCCTGGTAACGCAGGGGTGATCTCTGGAGCCTTGAACCAGGTCTCAGTCACTTCACAGATATCGATGTTCTCCATTTTAAGGAGTATCTCGAGTGAGTGCATTTTGAGATTTAGAATTCTAGCACTGAGTAGCATTACCCTCAGTTTTTTTCTTGCCTGTTCCTGTTACGGTGGTGAATTTTTCATTTGAACCTTGCCTAAAAAAGGCACTATAGGGGTGGCAAGAGCCTTTGCCAGTATCCGGAATCCCAGGGGTGACAAAACATCATGGTTTGTTGACCATGTTCCCCCAGGCAGACAGATACTGGATCCCCTTAGAATGACACCAGAAGCTTAGCCAATTGTTGAAGTCAATCATCAGGGTCATACCTGCCTGGGTTACAAGATCGGAGAGGTTTTCCATGTTTCTTCTCATGTAGTCCAAGGAGGTACATCTCAGGTCATTCACACCAACATGGACAATCACAGAGTCATATTTGTACTTGTTGTGTAGCGACCTGAGTGCATGGATTATGTGGCAGATCCTTGCACCTGACAGGAAGCTGACAGTAACCTTCTCGTTGTTTAGCCTGGTGAGTGGGACATCAGTGTGCCTGATTATTGAGTCACCTATGACTAGTGTGTTGGATTACATTGTTTTGCAGTATGGGCTGTGATTGAGTGGCACACTGAGTCTGTAAGCTGTGTGTCATTTGGGTTGTGTTGGTGGGGGGAGGTTGCTTGCGTTTCTGCTTTGGAGGTCTCTGTTGCTTGAGCAGATTGTTATTGAGAGAATCCGTGAATGTTTTTGTGTTTCTTTGTGTGGATTTTAGTGGTGTAGGTTTAGTGGGACTATGTGATGCGTGTGGTCTGGTGCAAGTGTTTACCTTGTCCTCTTGACTGTCAAGTTCAGTCTTGGTTGGAGAGAGCTTTACCTCCAGTTTGGCTAGATAAGTGGATCTCTCACAGGTTGTAGTGTTGGGTGGTAGGAGGAGAGGGTTGTCTGTGTACATGAGGCAATTGCTACATTGCCCCAAGATGCCCAGATTCATCAGATAGAGAACACTTAGAACTGATCATTGGACATGCCTGAATAAAAAAAAATCCCTCTAGACAAGTGAGGAAAGTGAATATAAGAGCTGTTTTTCTCTAAGCAAGTGAGGAAACTAAGTACAAAAACTGTGTCCTCTAGGTAATGAGGAAGGTTGAGTGCTGTAGTAATTTGTAGCTTATTAAGTACTTACAACAAGTTCTGAACAAGTGCTGAACACGAATAAGCAAATTCAAGTGCTAAAACTAAGAATCTGTATCTGGATCTTGTTGTAGATTGGCTACCTAGTACTTACCACTCCCACTGATAAGCTAGAAGGCTTACCTCCAACACATAAAGGCTTGGGGGCACAGAAGCTTACAAACAGCCCTGGATACAGCAAATCTGTATCTGGACTAAGCTAGTTACAGGAAAGCTGGGAAACAAGCACAAACATGGGCTTTTAAACCAGAACATTGAAAAAGATGGAAAAACTGACCAAACAGCCAATAAACTACAATTTCTGGGTCAGAAACCACTCTTGTGGTAGATAGGGTACCTAGTGCTTACCACTCCCACCGATAAGCTAGAAGGCTTCCTTCTAACACAGAAAGGCTTGAGGAAACAGAAGCTTACAAACAGTCCTGGATGCAGCAAATCTGTATCTGGACTTGTCTACTTACAGGAAAGGCAGAAAACAAGCTTGGAAATTATATATATACACACACACACATATATATATATATATATATATATTTATATATATATATATATATATATATATATATATATATATATATATATATATATATTTTTTTTTTAGTTAAGAGGGTTGGCTTTCTCAAAACGTTCTCTGTGTATTAAAAAGAATGAGCTAATGACAGTAGCAAAAACACTTTAAATGCAGTATAAGCTAGCACACTTGAGAGTGTAGCAATATTAAGGCAAATACAGTTTAAATAAATGCAGATAAGTTAAAAATGACAAAAACAAGTTATGAAAATTGAAATAAGGGCACTTGAACACTTAAATCACACAGAACATATAACACTTAAAAGCACACAGAACAGCAAATTAAGGTATTAATGTAGAAGACAGTTATGTACTTATACAATGATGCAAAAATCATAACTAATTTATATGTAATAGACTGTTATAATAATCAATAAGTAGACTAATCCCCTATCTCTTTATGTATTGTGCCAATATCTACCAACACTATTTCCCCATCTCCACGTATCTTTAAGACCTTTAGTAATCTGAAAGAATTTCTAGATTTGTCAGAATATATCAAAATACTAGTTTATATGGTAAACATCTGCATCTGAGACTACTGTGTATGTAGCAAACTATAGACATGTAGAATATGTTATGTTTCAGTCATTATTTATTTATATTCTGCCTGTAATAGAATTATTTTTATTTCTGATTTTTGTGTCTTGTATTAACTTCTGCTTAGGTGTCCTAAAAAGCTTTGTTTATATTCATTTCCTTTCTTTTTCCTTTCTTCTTTCATAAATACTTTAATGGTGTTACTATATATGCCTTATGTTTGTTGTACTAATCAAAAGAGGCTTAGATTACATAAAATAGAATTATAAATAAAAGTGTAGAAACATAGGGGTATAAATGTATCAAAATGCTCTCATAAATGCTTTTAATATAACAATTATATTGTACTGGTTACTTAGATGCAATTCATTCATTTGACCTGTCAATGGCATCAAAGGCTGTCTAATTAAGCTATTATCCAGCTCTTCAAGAGTTCTCAGCACAAAGTTCAGACCGCAAATTGCTTCATGGAGGCAACACTTTTTTTCTTGCTTTCTGTTGAGGCAGTCACAGTATAGACAGGCAGCAGAGTCAGATGCACGAGACCAAGGACAGAAAACTTTTGCAGCTATTTTTTTCTTCCTTTTTTTTATTTTTGTAAGCCACAGACTATCTCGCGGCTGGACCAAGAAACACAAAACA
Source organism: Protopterus annectens (assembly GCF_019279795.1). Taxonomy (NCBI): domain Eukaryota; kingdom Metazoa; phylum Chordata; order Ceratodontiformes; family Protopteridae; genus Protopterus; species Protopterus annectens. The sequence goes on along the minus strand of NC_056732.1, from coordinate 538,550,585 downwards.
GATAAAACAAAAAGGCAACAGACGGGGAAAAAAGCCAACATGAAAGCACAAAGCCGAGAAACTCCATCTCTCAAACCCAGCAAACCACTAGACCACCACAGACACATCAATCCGCACCAGACCTTTCATTCTAACAACACTGCTATGTATACTATATGCTTCTTTTACCAGTCAATATAAAACTTACACAACCACAATAGAATTATGAAGACAAGTATACAAAATATAAGGGTTTAAGTGTGTGAAAAGTGCTTTGATTATGGACATTCATAAATGTTTAAATATAGCAGACAAATCAAATATGTTATTTAGATGCCTTTTTTCACACAAGCTGTAGATGGCATTAGAAACCATCTATTCTAACTATTATTCAGCTTTTATGAAGCTTCTCAGCACAAGGTTCAGACTATAAATGTTTCCATGGAAATTACACTTTTTTCTTGCTCTCCATTGTAGCAGCTGCAATGCGAGGACAAACCAAGGTAATTTAACAGATCAGATGCACAAGCTTGTGGAGGGAAAACATTTACAGCTTTTCACTGAGAAAACTGTTGATTAGCTCGTGGGAAAACCGGGAAACATAAAACGAACAATAAGAGAGACATAAGGGAGGAAGAAAAGTAATATAAAACATTAAAGGTAAACCACTAGACCACCACAAACATATCATTCTATACAAAATCTTCTGTTCCTTTACAACCAACAGCAAAGAGGAAAATAGAAAGAAAAACAAAAGAAATAAATTAAAACCTCTCCATAAATATTTACATTTCTAAAATAAATATCAAATGAATTACTTCAAAACATATCAGGTCACTGAAAGGGGGAGAAAAGATAAATGTTTCATATGTCTATTACCAGAAATAACACCACATTCCAACAGCAGAACAGGAGATGGGAAACATAGTTATTAAAGCAACAATATGGCAACATTATCAGTGAAGAGTCTCTCTTCACAGAGAGGCAGGGAAATAAAACAGCAAACAATTAAAAACAAATGAAATTGATTCTGTGGTAACAAAGACTCTCATTTTCTCATCTATAAATCTCTATATCTAATATAGTTCCCCCAAATACCATAACTTTCAGTCCCAAACATACAGGCCATTTATTATAACAGAAAACAACCACTGTACAAAGATAATAAATAAATGAATACATGCATAGCTTTTACTTGTTATAGAAATGGAACTAGAATAAACTAAAGTTAATAATAACAAACTATAAAATACCATTAAAACAACTATGTACCATAAAAAAACTTTTAAACAACAAAGACTCACCTGTTGAGCCATTTCCACTTCCCCAACTTCTGGTTTAGTTTTTAAGACTTGGGTAAAAAGAAGCCATAGTAAAATAGCTTAATAAGTCACTTATTTTTGAGCTTCTTTTTATATTCAGAGGTCTTCCAGGAATTATCAGCATTTCTTTTAAGGCTGGCATTTGCCCACTCCATATCCTCTATTTTATCAAGCAGTTTTTTTGTTTTGACAAAGGTAATGGCAGAGTCTATGTCATCAAATATTTTTGGACCATCTTGTAGGAATATTTTTAATCTGGCAAGAAATAATAGGTGTGTCTTTATTTGGGCTTTCTTTAGTTCTTTTAGCACTGGGGAAAAAACTTTCTTTCGGCAATTACAGAAGATGAGTAATCATTATCAAAGCATATGACATTTTCTTTATATTTGATAGGAAATTTAGCCCAAGCAGTCTTTAACACTATCTCCTTGCCATGAGAAGATAAAAACTTCACTATAACAGATTTAGTAGAATTGGATTTACATTTTTTTTTGCAGTAGCCAAGGACCTGTGTGCTCATTCAATCCCATATGAGAGAGCTTCAGGAAGCTGTAATACATCAGGGAGCCAAGATGTTAAGACTTTTTCCATATTACCTTCTTCAACATTATCAGGCAAAGCCAAAAGTCTGATATTATTTCTTCTTGATCTATTCTCTAGATCAAGTTTTGTTTGTAAAAGAGTATTTTGTTTTAAAAGAAAGTCTATAATGTGCTCACCTTCCTGAATTCTAGTGTCCATATCATTTATTGAAGTCTCTATACCAGTAATCTGTCTCTTTTGCTGTTTAAGGACTTTGTGTAATATTTCCGTTGGCTGGAAACATCTTTCTTTGAATTTATCCAGTTTCACATCCATTCTATCAATCTTTGCTGTCAGTTCTTGAATGTTAGTTAATAGTGACTGAAGTTCTTTCTTAATAGTTGTTTCTTGAAGTGTAGATTTAGAATAGTTCATCCTGTAGTCTGAAGTCCAGATATTTTCTCTAATAATTTTTGAAAGGAAAAAATAAAACATTGCCAAAATGTTTATATAGTATCCCAAACAATGATTAATAGAATCCAAATATATATATATATATATATATATATGTATATATATATATATATATATATATATATATATATATATATACATATATATATATATATATATATATATATATATATATATATATATATATATATATACATATATATATATAAACTAAATTAGAATGGATATACTCAAAAAAATCCTGTCATAAATATTCTGTGAGGACAGAGCAGAGCAGAGAGAGAAAGTGCTGTTACTCAGTGGTCATCTTGGCCACGCCCCCAGCAGCTATTTCCTTGAACAACCTGCTGTACTTCAGAAGGCAACATAAATTGTACGTAGCTGGAATGTTTATTTTCTAGAATAAATAGCACACAAGTAACCAATGTCTTCCCTTTTCATAAACAAGTCAGATTTGTGACTCCTAATGTCTTTGAAAGGTGAGACTAACCACTCTTTATTTGATTTAGGTCCTTTCTTGTGATTTCCTTATGCACTGGAATGGTCAATGGTCAATTCCAGTCTTCCAACTAATCATTGCTGTTTTAATAACTTATTCAGTGTTATATACTTGTTTTGCCTGTCTTCTTCTATTACTTATAAACTGTGAAAATCAGATGTTGTGGAGTATAATCAATTGTACTTATTCTATAATTTTAATGAATTATTTTATATCCTAGTCTTCTACTGTATTCTGCTTATAATACACCACAAACAACTCAACACATTTTCTGTTCTTTTCTTGTGAATACAATTATATTTTTCTAAACTGATCCAGTCCATCTCTTTGTTTTCTTGCCTTAAAATTTGACTGCCTTGGTTTTAATGAACGTGGTCATGAGGTCATGCTTATAATTAGCTTGCAATGAACTGTCCTTTTGTTTTATATTCTTTGACAGTCTAATGACTTCTATATAGTGACTTATTTTACCACTTTGTTCTTATAATAGTGAGTGAAGCTCACATCCTCTCTCTCTGCCTCATTGTTTTTTTTTCACCCACAACAAGAATGGTTGTTATTTCCTAACCCTACAGTTCCAGATTATCAACCACTTGAACTCAGATGGATGTTGCTGCTCTTAAATAAGAAGACAGAATGGTGAAGCTGGGATGCTTAATCCAAATGCAGCTGCATGACCATGGTAGCATGGTGGGTCTTCTGTACTGATACTAGTAGAGAAATCTTTGGTTCTGGGCTTAGCAATGAATGCCTTTGCAGCATGAAATCTGAAACTTTAAAAACTGACAACACCACTGTTCAGTACCAGGACAGAATGTAAGTTGCAGAACTCATTAGAAGGAGAATGAATAAATCTTGGAAATCATAAAGTGTGAGGATGCTAGTTGGTAATCTTTCCATTTGACCCCTTCTGACTTTGTTCTTCTTACTGATACCCACATATTTTTATTAATGTTACAAATATTCAACTTTGAATATTTTTTTACAAACTGTTCATAAATTTACAGATGACCATCGACCCTGCACCAGTTATACCTTTACTGTTCTTGCTCATTCACCTTGGCTGTCCAGTATTGCTAGGTCTATGCCTGGTTACTGCCATGCAGTCTTTGCCATCCATACATCCATATTTAGATACTGACCTTACATGCAGAGCCTATGTCCATCTGCACTTTCATCTGCCTCTGATGCAGTGTTCAGTCAGCCACCTCTTTTTCTTTTACTTCTGTGTTTCTTTCAATGTTCAGTCCATGTCTCTGTCCTGTAGCCTTTTTTTGTGTCCTTCTACCATTACCTTTGGAGTGGAAACACCCCATACTTCCACTGCACCATCTCTGGCACTTTCTGTGTACCAGTGTGGGTGATGGTTAACTGTTAACTACAGTCAGCAATAAATGAATGCAACAGGGCATACTTTTCTTTTATATGGACAGACATGCCATATTGACTAACCAACATAGCAAACAGTGCCTCTTCCAACCCATCCCTAATGATAACGCGGTATCGTTCCAATAAAGGGCATGCCATGGACTGAATTCCTAGTTTCTTTTACAGAAGGTTCCTCCAAACAAAGAGGAGACCAAGAACTGAATTCCTAGTCTCTTGTACAGAGGTCTCCTCCTAACAAAGAGGATGCCATGGATTGAATTCCTAGTATCTTGTACAGGGGTTTCCTACCAACAAAGAGGATGGCATGCATTGATGTTAATCTTGTACAATCACCCTTTATCTCCCATTGAACACATTGCACTCCATTTTTCATTCAAGATCTAATTAAATATGTACTGCAAAATTAACAATTTGGTTCCATGTCATATTTTAACCAACTCATTCACTTTAGTTTTTAATTAGTTCACATGATTCTATGTTATACCTCCATTTTAAACCCCTGATCATTTTGATGTCTCCACCTTAGACTGTCCCCTATTTAGTAGGTGTTGGCCAGCTACTGCCACCCAACATCTAACATCACTCCATTCTTATAAATCTATATTATTAACAGTGTATTTGCTTAGTACCACTTGCCATCCACCCACCTCACTTACATATTTTAATGGTTCTGGTCCAGGCAGCTGCCTCTGTTTCTTTACCATCATATCTTCTTTAGTTGGTTGGTCTACCCACTTCTCCACCTTTCAGCTAGCTTTCTTCTTCTTTTATAAAATAAAAAATATGACCAAAAAGCAAGAAGCAGGACCACACAGAAAGGAGGTTTAAATTGTACTCCACTGCTGGTACCTCAGCCATTCGCCTTCAACAGATCCGTTGAAGGTGAATGGCCGAGGTACCAGCGGTGGAGTAAAATTTAAACCTCCTTTCTGTGTGGTCCTGCTTCTTGCTTTCTGGTCATATTTTCTATTTTATACATGTGTGCTGAAGTGGTCGACTGGTTTTCATTACTTTTTCTTCTTTTATCCTGTGCTTGCATTATCTCTCTCTTTCTTAGCTGCAAAAACTCAGTATTTCCACAGACTGTCTCCCTTATATTTGTAAACACCCCTCAATTGCTGTAAAAAACTCCAAATTAAATATATTTATTTAATGTTAATGTACTTGCATTTGATAAACTCTGAAATTTTGAAAGGGCAGAGTCTGTTTTCAGCAGTTGATAACAAAGGGAGAAAAGATCCATGTACAGAAAGATACATTAAACTTCCACATTTAAGGTAGCACTAACCTTTGATGAATCAATCAAATGTGCATATATCCTACGTTGCTTGACATAACAGAAGTGTGTAGAGTTAAATCATCGTCATGTAGTGATTCACGAGGGATGGATATACATTACAATGTTATATACAGTAATTATAAAAATGATGAAGCAATAGGATAGAACACTGCTAAGTACCAGTTGAGGGAACTTCCCATATTTTTGTGTACCGAGGCTTGGAACGGCAGACAAGAAATTCTTCTTACAAAGTATTCTGTCATGCTTTTACTAATTATCTCCTGCTAATTTCTACTCTTATACAGCAGGAGCAGTCAGAAAATGTTGCCAGTCACACTTGCACCTCCCATTCTGACTTTCCCATTTGTCTTTGATGGTGGCATACCGAAGATGTTACTTTCTGTACGGAGATAACTTACCACTGTCCCTATTCATTGCAACTATGCCTATGGCGGGCGTTAATTTTGGGGGAAAACCATCAACTACCTATTATTCATAGGTTCATAGGTTGGTACTAGGCTATCAGCCCTAGGGCCTATACAAGCCTAGCCATAACAATTCCCTGGCTATTTCTTCCCACATTATTTACTTTCCTGGACCCCTGTCTAGCAGGGTGACTGATGTGATCCCTGGGGTGAATTTCCTTTCTCCCATCCAATCGTCAAGGTTCCTCTTGAAGAGGTCCTAAGAGGCACTCTGCTTGACATGTATGGGCAATCTATTCCAGAGTCTGGGGAGTCTCTGGGTCAGGAACCTATCTCTCCAGCATGTTTTGTTTATTGTGATGACAAGGTTTAGATCCCTGGAGCGTGTAGCTCTGAGGGATTGGGATTTCTTTAAGTGTAGCATGTCCAACAGCTCTGGGTTTGACATGGCCTTGTATGTTAAGCAGAGATCGCCTCTGAGTAGACGATATGCACAGAGTATAGCTGGAGTTTTTAAGGCGGTCAGTGTAGGGCATCTGCTTTAGGCCTGTGATTCTTTTAGTGAGGTATTTCTGAGGCCTTTCCAGTTGTTGCAGATGTCTTGAGAGGTACATACCAAATGGGGCGTAGTATTCTATAATGGGTCTAATGAGGGATGAGTACAGTGGGACAATGACCTCCTTTTTCTGGATGAAAAGCCCTTTGTGATGAGGTGTGCCACATAGAAGGATTTCCTGACTGTTGTGGCGATGTGGTTATCGAAGGTGAGACCACTGTCCACCTGTGTCCCTAAGTCTCTTATCACACTTTCTGTGTTTAGTGTACTGCCACCTATATGGTAATTCATGGATACATGTTTTTTCCCAAAGGGGATAACAATACATTTCTTGGCATTGAGCTTGAGCCCATGGCTCTGGCACCAAGCATCTGTTTCTGTGAGGCCCTTTTGTAGAGTATCCACATCATTTGGGGATTCAATAATGGCTCCCAGTTTGCAGTCATCTGCAAACTTTGTTAGCCAGAGTCCCTTAGTGTTGACCTGTACTTCAGAGAAGTAGATGCCAAACAAGAGCGGCCCCAGGACTGAACCCTGAGGTACTCCACTTGTCACTTGTCTGGAGCTGGATTTGGAGTCAGCTACTTTTATATTGTGGGTTCTATCAGTAAGCCATTTAGCAACCCATTGGGTGACATAGGGATTAATGCCCAACTTAGTAAGTTTATCTATGATTCCAGAGTGGGGAATGGTGTCAAAGGCCTTGGCAAGGTCTAGATAGGCTGTGTGGACCACCTTACCCTTGTCCATGGCTCTGGAGACAGATTCAAAGAAGTCAATCAGGTTCAGGAGACAAGATCGGCCCTTCACAAACCCAAACTGGGTGGGGTCCAGTGTTTGAAGGTTGCCAATGTCTTTGTTTATAAGTTCCATGATAATACGCTCCATGGCCTTGCAGATAAGGCTTGTCAGACTGATGGGACGGTAGTTTCTGGGATCCAAGGTGGATTCCCCCCTTGTGGATTGGGATAACTGTAGCTCTGCGCCACTCAGTGGGCACAAAACCTGAGGTGAGGCTATGATTAAACATGACACTTAGGTGAGGTGCCAGTTCATATTGTAGTTCATGTAGTACACAGCCCGGGATGTCATCTGGTCCCATGGATGCTGTATTCTTGGCTTTAGAGAGTGTGTTTTGTACCTGTGTGGCCGTTATTACTGGAATTTGACAATCTTCCGGTATTGAGATGGGCCATTTAGGGGGTGAGAGGGGGGTGAAGTTGGCACTGAATCGATCTGCCAGGATATTGGCAATATCCTTCGGACCAGTATATTTAATGCCATTCTGTTTTAGCTCAGAGCAGATCTGAGCATTGCCATTTAGATTCTTGACATAGTTATAGAATGCTTTGTGGTTGTCTTTGGAATCTTTGGCAATTTTATTTTCGTAACTAGCTTTGGAGGATTTTATGAGGCATCTCAGTTTCTTACTGAGGCTAGTAAGGGAGTTTTTTGCATCCTGCGATTTTCCTCATTTTCCTTATTATACACCTGCTACTCACTCCTCTTCAGCCCTTAAATTCTAATATGCCACTTGACTTTAGACTAGAGTAATGAAGGGCACTTTCTGACTTTAAATTCACTCAGATAATGCCATTTGTTAGTTCTGCGGTTAACCTCTTTAAAGTTACAAGTCCCACTATGTGATAATCTTTTGCACAGCTTAGCTCAGCAAATTTTATAGTACTTTAGTTTTGCAGTTGTCATTTACTTTAAATTTATGTCCCACCAGGGATGATATTATTATAGGTTCATAGGTTCATACTAGGCTATCTGCCCTAGGGCATTTATAAGCCTAGCCAGAGTGTGTGTGGCTTTCACCACCCCTTAGGATGAGAATACTATACCCATTAGTTTGCTGTGCCTCTGTCCAGCAGTGATACAGAGATGATTCCTGGGGTAAACCTATGATCTCCCATCCACTCGTCAAGATTTCTCTTGAACAGAGTCAGTGAGGGGCTCTGCCTCACATGGACTGGGATTCTGTTCCACAGTGTAGGGAGTCTCTGGGTGATGAATCTGTCCCTCCAGCACGTCCTATTTATATCCATGTTGAGGTTTAAGTCTCTTGCTCTCGTGGCTCTGGTGGATTTGGATTTTTTGAGGTGGAGCATGTCCATTAATTCCGGGTTGGACATGGCCTTGTATGTCAGGCACAGATCACATCTGAGCAGACGGTATGCGACTGAATAGAGCTGGAGTTTCTTCAGTCGGGCATCGTATCACATATGTTTGAGCCCCTTTATCCTTTTGGTGAGGAACTTTTTGGGTCTTTCCAACTGCTGCAGGTGTCGGGTAAGGTGCATTCCGAATGGGGCGTTGTACTCAATCATTGGTCTGATAAGTGAAGAGTACAGGGGTACAATGACCTCTCCTGATCTGGATGTGAATCCCTTCATGATCAGGTGGGCAATGTAGAAGGTCTTCCTAACCACTTTGGCAATGTGAGTGTCAAAAGAGAGGTTACTGTCAACTTGGGTCCCCAGGTCCCTGATAACTTCTTCCATGTTTAATGGATTACCACCTATGTGGTAATTAGGGGTTACCTTGTTTTTCCCAAAGGGTATGACTATACATTTTGTGGCATTTAGCTTAAGGCCATGGCTCTGGCACCAGTTATCCATTTCTATGAGACCTTTCTGGAGGATGTCTGTGTCTGATGGAGTGTCAATTATGGTGCCCAGTTTGCAGTCATCTGCAAATTTTGTCAGCCACAATCCCCTTATGTTTGCCTGCACTTCAGAAAAATAAATGCCGAACAAGAGGGGGCACAGGACTGAGCCCTGTGGGACACCGCCGTGACTGGCTTAGAGTCTGACATGGCACCAGCAACTCTAACCCTGTGTGTTCTGTCCTTGAGCCAGTTTGCAACCCATCTTGTGACATATGGGTTTACATCTAAGCTGGTGAGCTTTTCTATGATGCCCGAGTGGGGTATTGTGTCGAACGCTTTTGCTAGGTCAAGGTAGGCTGTGTGAACTGCCTTACCCTCATCAATGGCCTTAGTGACTGTTTCGAAAAAGTCGACCAAGTTCAAGAGGCAGGATCTGCCCTTGACAAAGCCAAATTGGGTAGGATCCAGTGTCTGTAGGTCCCCAATGTCTTTATTTATGAGTTCCATTATGATCCTCTCCATAGCTTTGCAGACAAGGCTCGTCAAGCTTATGGGGTGGTAATTTCCAGTGTCCGTAGAAGAACCGCCTTTGTGGAGTGGGACCACAGTTGCCGTACGCCATTCTTTGGGTACGTATCCTGTAGTAAGGCTAAGATTAAACAGCAGCCTTATGTGTGGGTTTAGTTCCTCATTGAGTTCGTGTAGCACACAGCCGGGGACACCGTCCGGTCCCATTGATGCTGTGTTTTTTGCTTTAGAGAGAGCAGCTCTCACCTGGGCATCTGAGATGTTTGGGAGGCTAGACTCTGGTGGGATAGATATTTCTCCTTTTGGGGGGGGGAGGGGAGAAATTTGCACTGAACCTGTCTGCCAGTATGTTGGCAATGTCTGTGGGTTCAGTGATTTTTTATCATTTTGGACTAATTCTAAGCATATCTGGGAGTTTCCACCCAGGTTTCTAACATAGCTAAAGAAGGCTTTATGATTGTCTTTTGTGTCATTAGCGATTTTTCTCTCAAAGTTGGCCTTGGATGATTTTATGAGTGATCGTAGTTTTTTGCTAGCATTGATCAGAGATGCCTTCCCATTTAGGGATTTTGCACTGTCATGTAGTAGCTTTCTCCTCTTGTTGTAGAGTTTGTTTATGGCTGGAGTCCACCAGACCGGCGCCTGCCTTTGGTGGAAAGGGTCTTGATTTTATTAGGGATTGCTTGATCCATACATTCCTGGAGGTGCTCGTAGAAGGCATTTGTAAGGGTTTCAGCAGCGTGGGTTGTGGTTTCCACTGGCTCGGGGCCTTGAAGGATACCACTCCAGTCTTTAGAAGTGTGAAGTTTGCTTTTAAGAAGTTCTTCACTGTGGTCTTTTTTGCTGGGGGTGGGGGCGGGATGTGGATCTCCAGTGAGATTAATTTATGGTCTGATCTCACCAATGAGGGAAATACTTCTGGTGTGGAGCATTTTGTCCCCATGTTTGTGATGATCAGGTCTAGTATATTTTCTCCTCTTGTGGGAATGGTGACTAGTTGTTCCATAGCATTTGAGTTTATGAACTCAAGGAACCTTTGGGCTAGGGTGTTGGGGCTTGAGTAATGTTCCCAGTCTCTGTTTGGGTAGTTGAAGTCACCCAATATTATGGTGTTTGGAGAGACATTTTTACTCTCCAGAGTCTTCAGGAAGGCTGTGTGGGTTTCCTGAGTTTGAGAAGGTGGTCTGTAGCATGTTACAAACTGTAGGGCAGTTTTGCCTATGGTTAATTGCACCTGGATGGTCTCCGATGCTTCGTGCATTGCCACTAACCTGGAGGTGTGGGTATCCTTTATGAATATGGATACTCCCCCTCCTTTTGTGGTTCGGTCCGGATTTTGGGGCCGGAACGCATGATATGAGGTATAACCTGATAGTGCTGGGGTGCTCTCAGGAGCCTTGAACCAGGTTTCAGTCACAGCACAGACATCGATGTTCTCCATACTGAGGAGGGCTTCGAGGGCATGCATCTTGAGGTTTAGACTTCTGGCGTTGAGCAGTATTACCCTTAGTTTTTCTCCATTTTTGTTTTCTAGGGCGGTAGGTTTATCATTTGAGCCTTGCCTAAAAAAGGCACTATGGGGGTGGCAAGAGCCTTTGCCAATATCCGGAAGCCCAGGGGTGACAGGTGCAAGCCGTCCCTTGCGAAGCAGCGTGGCTTGTCAAGCATGTCATCCCAGGCAGACAGACATTGGATCCCCTTAGAATGACACCAGTAATTAAGCCAATTATTAAAGCTGATCATTTTGTCTCTGTATTGTGGCATCATTCTTGGTGAGGGTAGGATACTGCTCAGGGTCAGGGTCATACCAGCCTGGGCTACATAATCTGAGAGCTCCTCTATGTCTCTTTTCATGTAGTCCAGGGAGGTACGTCTCAGGTCATTCACACCGGCATGGACAATGACTGAGTCATACTTGTACTTGCTGTGGAGTGACCTGAGTGCTTGTGTTATGTGGCGGATTCTAGCGCCTGACAGGCAGCTTACTGTGATCTTTTCCTTGTTCAGTCTGGTGAGTGGGACGACAGTGTGTCTGACTATGGAGTCACCTATAACAAGTGTGTCTGGCATTGTGTTTGGCCTTAAGGGCTGTGACTGTTTAGCACACTGACTTTGAGAACTATGTGTTGCATGTCTTATGTCTTGAGGTGGCAGTTGCTTGGGTGTCTGCTTTGGAGGCCTCTGTAGTTTTGGTAGATTTTTGATCAGTGCCTCCGAGTATGTCTTTGTGTGTTCATGTGTTTGTTTTGCAGTTGTGATAGTTCTATGTGAAACTGGGTTTGTGTTGTGCGTGGTTTCCTTCTCCTCCTGTCTGGTCTTGCCAGTCCTGAGTTGAGAGAGCTCGGCCTCCAGTTTGGCTATATAGTTGCATCTCTCACATGTATTTGTGTTTTGTGGGAGAAGGAGTGGGTTGTCAGTGTACATGAGGCAATTGTAACATTGCCTCAAGATGCCCAGATTCACCAGCTGAACAGGAGAGGACGCTAGCAACTGACCCTTCGACATGCTAGAAAAAGTGAAAAAGTTTGCTGTGTAACTGAGTCAGAAGGGACCTATAGGGAAATGGGTACTCAAGGGGATTCTAGGCTAATGTAGTACTTTGTTTAGTATACAAGTACTTTACCTATATAAAAATGCTTTAGGAGCAAGTGCTGAGCCTTTGAGATAGAGAATAGACTGTTTAGATTGCAAGTAGAGAAGTTCTAAGGGAAAAATTGAAGAGCAGACTTTACGGAGCCAGAAATAGTTTAACCTTGTTTAACCGGCGCTGCCCGATGGTGCTATATGGGCAACTCCGCGCTAAATCACGCAAAAGCGCACTAAAGCGGGCTTTATAGCAGGGGGTTGAAAAGAGCTAGGAATTGACCCAAAATGGCCAATAGACTACAAGTTTCTGGCTGGAACCACTGCTCTAGGGACAAATAGGCTGCTCAGTGCTCCCCACTCCCACTGGTGAACAAAGAAGCTTCCCTTTATCCAAATAAGGATATGGAATAGCACAGCAACCAAACCAAAGGCCAGAGATCAGCAAACTTTGAAGACTGGACTATTCTAGTTCAGTAAGGCGGGAAAACAAGATTTTTTTTTTTTTTTTTTTTGCAGAAAACAGAGGAAAAACAGACAGTAAATGCTATAAATGCTTTTAAACGGCTAGCGCACTTGAGTGTTTTAGCCTACAGGTAAAATTAAGCAACAAATAACTTTTTTAAAAGTGCAAAACAGTTAATCAACACAAAAACAGTTTAAATAGAATGCAGAGCTGTATAAACAGGCGAAAATGCAGTTGCTAAGCAGTAAATAATCAAAAAGCCAGAAAAAATACTTAAATCAGGAAAAAGTCACTCTTTTGGTCTCTGCTGCTTGTAGAACTCTGCAGGACACCACGAGGAGCTGTGCTGAGTTGAATACAAACGAAAAAGCACGCTAAAGCGGGCTTTATTACAGGGGACTGAAAAGAGCTAGGAATTGACCCAAAATTAGTTATAGTATTATTGTATTATAGTAGTATAGTATTATAGTATTACAATATTATAATATTATAGTGTTACAGCATTGTAGTAGTATAGTATACTGCAGTATTATAGCATCATAGTACTATTGTATTATAATATTAGATGTATCATATGTATATTACAGTGATTATTGCTGTAATGCCTTGTAATATATTGAACCTAGCAGCAAGTGGTCAGATTTCAATGGGAGTCAGACATCCTTAGACCTGGTGCAAGGATACCACCCATAATGATGACATCAACAGGAAGCTCAGCTGCACAGGAAGTGTAATACGGGTCTATATTATAACAATGAAGTCTTAAAACTTCGAATGTTATAATATCGACCCCAATTCAGTGAATGCTTGAAATAGCGAAGCTGCAGAACACTGAATATTTTCCTAGGGAAAGTATTTGGTGGGCCGTTTCTGCGGCTTCGCTATTTCCTCGACTGTGGTGCAAAGGTGACGGAATGGGTTATGGTAAGTGTACGAATGGACTGAGGTAAGGTAAGTGTGTGTGATAGTTAGGGACCTTAGGGTTAGGGAGTGGGTAAAGTGAGTGTGCGATAGTTAGGGACCTTAGGGTTAGGGACCGGGTAAGGTGAGTGTGCATTAGTTAGGGACCTTAGGGTTAGGGTTAGGGTTGGGTTAAGATAAGTGGATAGCTAGTACTGTGTGCATGGTTTAGTGTAGGGTTCTGTGAAGTGTGTATGTGTGGTTTATGTATTTTGGTGTGCTTGTGCTGTGTGTGCGTGTATTCTCGGAACAGCTAATTTTTTCCCTTGGAAAAAGCTCGCTGTTCTGAGCGTTCAAGTATATCACATTTCGAGATTCCAAGGTCGAGCTTACGGTGTTCGACATTTTGGAATTTTGATAATGTGATATAGACCCGTGTAATACATGCCATATCCAGTTTTCTTTTGCAAAAACAGTACATGGTCATCTCTTCTCTTCAAATATATCAATTTCTTGCGCAAAAAAGGTTGCAGTTCTTTTTTTTTTCTTTTTTCTCTAAATTCTTTTTATTAATTTTCAACAGGCTTGATCTAAATTCCAAGTTGTCATACCCTGAATGTAATCAGCACATTTACATCATTATGTCACTATAAGAATACACACACACACACACACACACACTTCTTCAAATACTGCCATTTCGAACCCCCTGGCAACTTCCTATTCCCTGACCTCCACTTGAATCTATAGTAAAGAAACAAAATGTGGCATGCACTGCAAAACAGCAAGTCAACAGCATATAATACTGAGTTTAACAAAATCACAGAAAGTACCCCTGTTGCACAGCCTACACCCCTACATCTCTTAATATACTAATATCAGGAATACACAGTCTTGGAGAAAAAGTGAAAACAAATGCCAATGACTGTACAACTGCAAGATTTCTTTGTACATAATTTTATATAGTGTATATACTTTGTAAATATTTCCTAGACTGTATAATTTACATGTGTTTTCTCCTTTTCTTCTTTTACAAATAACTCATATTGTTTGTATGATACCAAAGATTTCATTTTTTTCTGTAAAATTGTTAATGTCTGTGGAGCATTTCTCCTTGGACCTCCACTGAAAACGGGGTCAAGGCCCAGTGGACTACCCCGGTCATCAAACTGAAATAAATAAATAAATGTAATGTTTTTGATTTCAGTGGCAATCTTTTGAATTAATATGGGAGTCACTTAAAAATGATGAGATGTTCGTATTTCATGTAAGCTTGGTGTAATCATACCCAGGCTTTCACTTTTTGTTCCTGTTGAATCATTGCATTATATACCAGATGTCTGCCAATTTACTGAATATACATATACCAAGAAAGGCCTGAAAATAAAAAAATGACTGCCATACATAAATAAATTCAATAATATTGATCTCAAAAGCGTACAAGAATTGTATATGTTTCTCATTAGGGTTCAAGATAGGGTTAGTATTAGCATTACTGTTATGGTAGTAGTAAGGGTTATAAAATTAAGTGGTATGAGGAGGGCTTCATCATCCTCACCCCTCCCTTGCTTATATCTACTAGCCCTAACCTTACGATTGCACTAGTGTTAACCCTTTCCCTAATCCTAGAAATAAGCACACCAACCACCTACACGTATACCTAGCTTTAAGCCTAAAACCTAATCCTTGTCCTGACTCGTAACCCTAATCCGAACCCTAATCCTGACTTACATGCATACTCAGGCAGTCGATACTGAAATATGCTATTTCCCCTACCACTTCAACATTCTGTCACATTTGCAATTTATAGGGGAGACATTCCTTGCTTTTTTTTTCTTATTTTTTTTTCTTTCACACAGCTAACCATTACCTCACCTTGGTGCCTGTTCTCTTTTGTTTAGTCCATGTCTCCCACCTGACCTCCCCTAGACTTGCTTTGAATTGGGGTTGGGTGAGAAAGGAGATTGTGGTATCCCAAGATAGTGTCATATTGCTCTTGTGGGGGTATTTTCCTAATTTTACCACTTGGACATGCTCAATAGCATTCCCAGGGGCAGGACATTCAGGGGGCACAGAACACTGAACTATTCCTCACTTCTGCAAGGAGCTGACAGTGTGATGGCTCAGCCACACATGACAGCATTTCCCAGCTGTTTCTCCTGTTTCCACCATTTAACTCAATCTGCTTAGTGTGCTGTCGGCTCATGGGGCTCCCCTCACCACCACCCAAGATCACACAGCCATCCTTACCTGCCAGCACCTGAGCCACTAATTGAGTCTTGGTCACCTGGTCTGTTGTCAAGGCTTTATTCCTCAACATCATGATGCTGGCTGGTAAATCCCAAATTTGGGAAGTTACATGAATTCTTATACACCTGCATGTTGGCTAATTCTGAGAATTTCATTAATTAGCTAATGATATCATTAGAACAGATCACCAGCAGTTTTGTCTAATCCTTCTTAAAACTGTGATTTTGGGAGAAAAGGTGTTAAATTATGCTTAAATAACATAACCCTTAAATCCTTTGTAGGAAAAATCTGGACAAGGCCTAAAGTAATGAGGAGAGCAAAGGTTCAACAATAGGCAGCCATTTTAAATATTGCTCTTAGAACATTAGCAAGTTGCTAGAATAACAGGAGCTGTGTTAGCATGAATTTCCTTAAGGATATAAAGTCTGAAACTGAGATGTATATCATTATTTAATGAATTCAGTCCTCAATGATTTGCCACAATACCATACATTTTATGAAGAACAGACCAAACATTTGTGGCAAAAATTTAGACATTCTGCAAAAATCTGGACAGCTGAGAGGTATGTTAAACAATGACAGCCACTGGAGTTATTCATATCCTTTATCTGTGAAAAATGCATACTAATTCACATTGTCTTAGTCTGTTAACTCTTCACATTAATACTATATTTTAAAATGTGTCCTGATTTGGGGTATTTGTCCCTAAGTATTTCTGCATTTGTCTCTCATTCCGAAAGTAAGATGTTGAGAGCTGAATTGTCTGCCAGCTATGGACAAAGAAAGAAGATTAAGAAATTCCCAGAAATTCAAGCCATTTAAGATGATGTAAGATGAAGATAATAGAGAAGGACTTAGTGAGTCCATTTGTGGAGCACAGTGAGTTGTAATAAAGATCCTGATAGTTCTGCTTCAGCTTGCTGGTCTCAGATTTGGAAAGGCTCAGGTGCAGCACTTCTACCACAAGTTCTTGCCAAGTTATAGTCCAACATATGAAAGCCCCATTGGAAGCAGGCTGTGGGATAATTACTTTGGATGTGAACTAGGCCACAGAAAGATGATTAAGCACACCATAACTGTGTATCAGTTCCCAGAAGTCAAGAGGAAATGACAGTCTTCCTTAGAAGATGGTAAACAGTTTCCCCATTAGCCTCCCTCTCAGGAAATGCCATTTTGGCAGGTTCTTGTGCTCCCACATTTATTTCTGTTCAGCCCTTGCAGTAATTGATACCATGGCAACAGAATCTTAGATGCCAGCTGCACTGATGCCTTTGCTGTAGCCCACTTCTATTATAGGAGGTTTGCAAAGGAATATGTAATGGCTGGTCAAAAAACACATCGTCATTAATGCAAACTGCTGTATCCTCCATTTTTGGGTTATTCTGTAAAATAACCTAACAAAATACTGAGAATGCACATAAACCATGGAATTTAGGAAGTTGCTGTTTAGATGCTGCATTTAAGTTTCTTCATTGTATATATTTTTATAACTTGTGGACCAGTACCTTCACACATATACATTTTATATAGACAGAAAGAGAGCAAATTAAGAGTGAGGGAACAACTAAGAGGCTTAGCTTAGTAAAAAAAGTCTGATTCTAAGGCGTTCCCACTGGCATTACAGGTAATAAAATGAAATATGCTGTGGATAATTAGACAAGACCTAGAAACACCATTCTGAATTGACCCTATTAGCAATGACCAAGTACTGGGTAGATATCTTCCTAATGCATTAGATAGACTTTCACTGCTTAAAAACAGGCATAACCTTACTCCTGCAAGCACAACTCATCAGACCTTCATCCTTGCCTCAGAGTGCATAATTTCACTGTCACAAAGAATTTTTCTTCTACACTGATGAGACAGATAGCCAATTTCAAGTGCAGTGGTTTCATGATTTAGACAAAGTGCTTCCTGGCATTCAGAACAAATGGTGGTGTACATGATGAAGAGCTCTATTAATGGTACAGACAAGGGGCAGAGATAATAGCTTCCATCCCAAAAAACTCACATGTCGTGTGCAATAAGCTTCACACGTTCCAACCGATTCATTTATACACAAAAAGCTTGCTTCATCTGTCTTTTGTTAATAAGATAGATATTTCTAACATACATACCTCCTGTATTTATAATACAATCATTTGTTAATGCTAAATGTTTGTTTGCACAGGTGACAAACTATTCAACTGGGAGAGGAGGGAGACAGAGAATTATGATTTACAATGCAGCGTGAAAGCATTAGTGATAGTATTCATTCTGAGCAGTAATAGATGGTACAGTTTATACTTGTTTCCTTATATATATCCTGCTTATGCTGCAGGCATGATTGTTCTTCCTTTGGTCCTTGGCAAAGCAGTCTGTTTTGTGGAGAGTAAGTCTGCTTTATGTTTTATGCAAGCAGATGAAACAAGCATGCATTCTGAAGATGAAATTATTTGAAATTCATACAGTGCATGAACTGAGGGAAACAATACACCTCAAAATTATTTTGGAGGATATTATTATTATTATTATTATTATTATTATTATTATTATTATTATTATTATTATTGTTATTATTAAAGTCTGGTGTCATAAGTCTCATAGTTTAATTACTGATATTCTCATTTGATAAACAAAGGAAAACACTTGTGCTTTAGTTTTAAAAGACTATTGAGGATATAGAGATGATCCATGTTAACATCCAGTATCATGGCTGTTATGTCATTAGATTTAAACAGTAACACTATGATATAGATCATGATTATGTCAGAAACTTAAAAAGTAATGCAATGATATAGTGCATGTGTTCTAGCCATCATGAAATTTGTATTCTTTCTGGACTCTTTTGAAAATAGTAGGGAAAGTTCCCTGATATGCTAGCTAAATGTTCCCTAATAGTATAACTACTACATCAGATGTATCACTGAAAAGAGGCCACTAGCCTAGTGAAACAAACCTGGTCAACAAAGGAAAAATAATAAATACAGTTTTGTTGGGTTTCTGATTTTTGTAATATTTCTGTCTCTGATTACTTTGCTCCTGTGTTTGAATGACCATGACAGGAAATTAACCTTATCTATTAGGCCACATGGCCTTCACCCTTTAATTATGTTGATTTTTTTCTGGTGTCATTCAATAATTGAAGTAGGTAATCTGCTTTTCAGAATTCTAGATGACAACAGCTTAGATACTGGAAAACTAAATCCCTGTTCAAAAGTACCATCATGTAGTTTTGGAAAATATTTTGGAAAATAAAATTGTCATTATAAAAGTTGTTACTGTTCTTTTACATACATTATTTGTTGTTTAGACACTTGTATCCATTTACTTAATCCACTGAGAAAAGTTTTGGATGTGTGACATCTGAAATGCAGAAATCTTCTGAATTCTTGACTTTATATATCATTTCAGATATTAAAACATCAGGTATACCCTGCCCTGAAAATATAGACTTTGATCCACTAATCACACTTAAATTGCCATGTCTGTTAGATTGGTTATTTCAGGGCACTTAGAATAATAATCCACATATATAAGATACATGATTTTTTAACTCTTGTTCAGTAGCTCATCAGCTGCAACTAGGTCTTTTTCTTGTTTTCCATGCCTACTAGACCCATATTAGCTTCTCACAGACAATACTCAGGCCACTTCTGAAGCCAATGAGATCAGGGACACTGGTGCAGTAACATTCTGCTGCCCAGGACCCTTTATGCCCTTAATACACACCCCCATGGAAGCCTTGCAATCTTTGATATGGCTGCCTTCAGGTGGTGCATCAGTACTACCTCCCAACCTAGTGGAGCACTGCTTGTACCTTTCAGCTTGGCATGCTCTTCTGACGCTACTGTCGTCAGCCAGGCTGACTTCCTACTTCAATGATGGGCAAGTTAGAGTCTGTCATTCAGTTCCATCCTTCCCTGAACAGTCCAACTAATGACTATGACACTAACTGAACATGGATCATTCTGGGCAAAACAGGGACTTTATCTCCCTACACCACATGGCTGAGATAAAGCTAAGTGACTTTTTGAACTGGAACAAATGCATAACCACTTCACTTCACAAATGATCTGGAACTAGGTATGCTAATATTTCATTGTTAGGATTGTTGTTATGCTGTGCTGTGCAATGCATCTGCAAAAATCTGTACTACTTGCTCTCTTTCTGAGAAGACATTCCTGGCTGAAACATTATAACCCTCACTCTTTCTTCACACTTTACAGATCTAGATGTGACTTACATGTCCTGTTAAGAAACGTTTTTCATTCCTCACTCTTTCTTTGCATGATTCTATATCCAGATGTGACTCATAGCATCTCAAGGATTTTTTTTTAAGTTGATTGGGAACTATTATTGTTTTAGCATTGAACATCAAGCCTTACACATAGCCATATTTCTTCCTTGAAAAAAAAAAAAAAAGACTGCATTTCTTTCCTTAATGATGATTTTTACTCAGGATACTCCTTCACTGTAACATCTTTCAGTCACTGAACTTTTAAATTAGTGTCCGTGCATCCCTGAAACTCATTTACTTCTCCTTCGGTCATTAGTAACTGTAGAAATACCAAAGGAATCCCTAGTTCTTCTTCTAACAACTCCTCATTCAGCCTATTATCCTGCTTATACAGAGAGCAGATAACATCAGGTAATGACCTTGCTGAGGTCTTTACCTCACAGATACAAGGTACTTTGCTTCTGACTATTGGTTATTGGTTAAGCTTGTAACAGTCCACAGGGCTGGTAGCCTAGTATTAGCCCATAAACCTAAATATTTTGTGTATTGCTGGGAATTTGACTTAAGGATATAGAGCATAAAGAGACAGTTTAAAGGGGAGTAAAAATGTACCAACTGTCACTGAAAGAGACAACAGAATACTTTAACAGGTCCAGTCTTGAAAAGGCTGATGAAACACATGAAGTAATATTTTAAGAACCACAATAATATGAAGTGAATCAAATTTATACAATCTTTTAAAATGAGGTGCACCATGAACTGTTCAGTGGATGCACAAGGAAGTTTTATTTCAAAGAAACATAAATAGAAACAGAACAGCCAATCTGAAAAAGTTATAGTAAAACCAGTAAGTAATTATAGGAATGCAAGTGATAAATATAAGACAATTCCTATAAAATAGTGGGATAAAAAAGTAATTTGCAACTAGTATACTAGGATCTTGAACTTATCAAGTAGGTAAGGAAATCAACCAACTATTTCTTATTGTACAATCATAATCTGTTTCTTTGAAATCAGTGACAGTTAATAGCACATCAAGCATACGTTTCAACTTCCCTACCAAGGAATAAGATTTATAACAAAAGCTGCAGTTCATTGTGTTATATTTGCAATTGTGACAGTGGAGGCAATCTATTACCATCATACATTCTTTTTGTTATGGACATTTAAATGATAGAATCATGCATTTTATACAAATAAGGCAGTTGTAGCAATAACTGATGTTTTCCTGTTTTTTTATCAAACATGCAATAGAGCCATCACTCATATCATTGGTGTCATTTAAATCATTTAAATAGAGGCAGAGCCTGAATGGCTAACTGAAAGCAGCAGTATTTTATAGCTCCATATAAGTAAATAAGACAGGAAAAATTATTCTTTTTTTTTTCTTCAAAGTATAAACTCTTATAGATAAAGGACTAATTTACATAATTAGAAACTTTGGTGAAGTTTTACAAATAATTTCCTGTCAAAACGCTTGGAGATATATTCACTTGTTAAAAAAAGCAACTTAAGGAATTCTCACCAGGATGCTGCCTTAAAGAAGGAACTACAAAAGATGATATCTACCATGCAGGAGTTGTCTTTGAAGATGGATGATTTTAAAGACACCCTCAAGGAAATGCTACAACAACACCAGCAAGGATAACAGGAATAGAGGTTTCTCTAAATGACTTAGAAAGCAGACTTAAGGAAGAGGAAACACAGAAAGAACTGCTTCTTAAACAAAACACTTGGTTGGTTAATAAAGTAGATGACTTGGAAAATAGGGAGAGGAGAAATAACATTAGGATGTTCGGATTACCTGAAAACACAGAAGGTGAGGATATTATTTCCTCTTTATTAAGCTGGATCCCTGACTTTTTAAATTTAAAAGAAGGACTTTCCTTTGGCACTGAAAGGGCACACATAGCTCTTGGGAAACCTGCCACTAACTCAAACTCTCCTCCTAGGTCAATAATTATCAAATTTCTTTCATACTTAGACAAGGAACTGATTTTAATATCTGCTTGGAGGAAGGCACCTCTAAAATATAAACAGAGCCTGATAAGATTTGATAACGACTATTCATCTAGAATAATGGAACAAAGGAAAAAAGTGTGGCCAATGATAAAGTTTCTGAAACAAAATAACATCAACACACAACTTGCATATCCAGCTAAGATAAGAATACTGTATGCCAACGAGATGAGGACTTTTATTGACTTAGAGGAAGCATCTTCATTTATTAAAATTAATAATGTGATTACTTTACCAGAAGATATGGATTGGATGTCACCTTCTCTCAAGAGAACAAAAGAAACAAATGTCTGGGCAGACGTCAATAAGAAGAAGCAACAGACTGATACTGTTACAACCAAATCTCTCAAAGCATCTACTATGATATGAATTCTTTAACATTACTTTAAAGGACTACTGGAATCTTTATCTATATTTTTTGAAAATAGATGACACATGAGAGTTTACACATTACCTCAGGTATGTAAAACAGGGTACTTTTCTTTCACAGAAGGAGGGTTATACCGCACATAAAATATTTATACTGTAATCAACATACATAGTATATGTGTATTGTCTCTTAATTTTCACTTTTCTTTCTCTCTTCTTATTATTTATTTTAACTGCATCGTCTTCCTTTCTAAATTCTCTTCTATTTACTATACTAATATAGTCTGTATATCTTTACTAACTCACTATCTATACATAGATAAATAATAGTCTAAAATAATCCAATTTTAAGGTAGACTAATTGGAATAGTGAACTTAATTGTTATTAAAATATTTATTAGATTAATCATAGTCACTGTTATGCTTATTAGGATTGGGGACATGTTCATGATTAACTTGGAAATGTTCCATTCATGTACATATGTCCTTTGAATTATTTCCTTTCTGTATTAACAAATACATAAAAAATTGTGGGAAAAATATACTATTGGCTAAGAGAAGTGAAGCTTTCTTCACATTCTGTGTTGCTATAGCAACAGTAAACAATTGCTGCAGTTTCTAAGGGCACTGTGAACCTGCGAAGTGCATTTAGCCTCACAGATAACAAATAATAAGAAAAAGTAATGTTTAGTTATTAAAATGAAGAACAACCTAAACAAGGTAAAATAAATACATAATAGGACTATTTGTAAATATTTTATGATTTATCCTCATAGGATTACATATTCTTGGAAACACAACTGAAATGTTCCCAAACTACATGTGCACTTAAATGTAGCTGCTTGATTAAAAGTATTACTCAGTTTAACATGCTGATTCCACAAGCTGTCTGCACTGTAAAAGTTACATTTTATGTTACTTGAAATTGACAGTCTCTAGAGCACATGAAAAGATACATATTACTTTTTGCAACGTGTTATCTTTGCAGTTATCTCACAATATGTACAAACTCAATTGACAACTGATAGCTAGTCATTTAAAATATCAGTTTAAATATTAAATGTGCCCTTGAAATGCTATTGATATTTTAACATAATATAATCTGAATTGTAAAATGAATGACTTGAAAGAAGTGAAGTAATGCATAGATTTCTAAGACAGTTCTTGACAGTATAAGTAAAAATGTATATTCACAAGGAAGTATTGAAATGTTTTAGTCTTCCAGTTAAAATAACTTACTGTCAACATTTTGTGATATCAGAAATTTGAAGAGCTAGGAAGTTACTATTATTTGTCTTTATAATGATTATTAGCCAGATGTTCAATTCTGCTTTGCTTAATGAATTGTGACACATGATTATGAGGAATAGTGGACTCAATTATTCACATTGGACTACACATTCCTGGAAACTCAACTGAAATGTCCCCAAATTACTTGTGAACTTAAATTAAACTGCCTGATTAATAAGCATAACTTACTTTAACAACCTGAATCCATAAGCTATCTGCTCTATATATGCTACATTATATATGTCACTTGCATATGACAGTCTCTAGAGTACATGATAAAATACATATCATTTTTGCAACATGCTATATTTGCACTAATCATACATTCTAAACTAACTCAATTGGCAACTGACAAGTAATTTATTTGAAACATCAGTCTAAATATTAATTGTGCACTTGAAATATTGTTGCCGTTTTGACAAAACAAAACCTGAATTAAAAAAGGAATGATTTGAAGAAGTGAAGTATTGTACAGATTTTAAAGACAGCTATTGACACTACAATATAAGTAGAAATGTATACATGCAAGGAAAAATTGAAATGCTTTACACTTTTAGTTAAAATAGCTTATTGTTAACTTTTTGCTTTATTAGAAAATTTAAAGAGCTAGGAAATTATTTCTAATTTGTCTTTATAATGTTTACTAAAGTGATGTTAGTCACTGACTTGTTTAATGGATTGCAAGTCATGTACAAGACAGACTACTGAATGTTATTTCTGTTTACCTATGTTTGCTGAATTTCTTTTATTAGTACTGATTTAAAACAAGGGAAAGAAAGGGAAGGGAAATCTCTGTTTTTGGTGAAGGGAGGAGAGGCTTAAGAGTATTCTAACTGTCCCGGGAGTTATCTAAGATGCTGTAAACACTATTTGATTAATAGATAAACCACAGCAACCAACAGTAACCAATATGGTAAAAACCACAGCAACAGCAATCCAGCAATTCCAAGGAAGGAAAATTTATTCAGCAAGCAGTAGTAAAACAATCTCTAGCGCCTCGGCCAACAAGCCTCTGTTAAAGGCTTGTTGGCCGAGGCGCTAGAGATTGTTTTACTACTGCTTGCTGAATAAATTTTCCTTCCTTGGAATTGCTGGATTGCTGTTGCTGTGGTTTTTACTATTTGATTAATACTTAGCTAAGCTAAGTCTTGATTACCATATGGGTACCTACACATTAATTCTAGACCTAATGTGATTACCCATTCTGGAAGCAAGAGGTGCCCTATGCAGAGTGGGAATTATCAGGGTGATCATAGTTCATTCTTAGACTTTGCTTTGTAAATCTATATTGTTGTCGTTGTTTGCCTTTCAGCTTTTCCCGGTTATGGGGTCGCCACAGCAGTGCTCCGGTCTGCTAATGATTGGCAGTTGTTTTTTATGGTATGTAAAAGCACTGCACACTAGAATGTAAGGCACCTCTCCTCAGAGTCAGGATACCACTGATAAGCCATTTCTTTTCATAAGTGTAAGTTGAAGTTGGTGAGCTGAAGGGTGGGAAAGTAAAGGAAGACCGTACACCTACAGTAAATTCATATTTCATTGGTAATTACTCATTGTCCCCTACAGAGTCCTTTTTGTCAATTTTTTTTAGTAATAATCTATTTGTTGTTGGCTTACTTACTGTATGCTCCTCTGTTGCATTTAATTTAGCCAAAATGACATATCTGAAATGTTTGGGATCTCTTAAGGGTAACTAAGTATTGGATATTTTCTAAGTCAACATAATAATTGTTTACACTACTAACATTCCATCCTGATATATAAAATACTATAGAATAATAGTAGAATAATATAGAATTTCATATCTCTTTTAAGAAAATTCTCCATATAATAATTTAACATATGGAGCTCAGTTGATATTGTTGGTTAAAGGTATGAGTGATAATCCAATAGATCTATCTTTTATCTATTGGATTAGGAATGACTTTCATTCCATGTTTAATAGGAAATTCATATTTACTTGTATTTAATACTTTAGAATTAATGTTGTATAGACGTACTTTTTTAAAGCCTGACCAGAATTTTACCCTACTTGTATTTAAAGAAGAAAGAACATTAAATTACACTCCCAAGTTTGCACACATCAAAATAACATTCTATGTCATCAGAGAATATGGTATAACTACTATAATCAAAATAAGAACAAAAGAAGCCAAATGTTTCTTCCAACAATAACTTGAAATGGATTTCACATTCTTATCATTAAATACTAATGGCTTAAGTAATTTAAATAAAAGATCAAACTTACTAAAATATTTAAATCTAAATAAGGCACAAGTACTATTTCTCCAGGAAATGCATTTTAAGACTAATGATAGCTTTACTTGGAATCCTAAGGACAATACAGTCTTAGCTCAATCCTCATATAGAACAAAGACAAACGGAGTATCAATTCTCTGAAAGAAAAACATAACCACTCCAAAAGTTATTCATTAATATGAAGACAAAGAAGGTCTACTATCATTTGTTATAATTAAATTTAATAACAGAATATGGACCTTAACTAATCTATATTGGTTCCAAGGAATTGGATCAAGAAGGGTTAAAAAACAGCTAAATTTTATTTCCAACAATTATAAATGAATCTTATACTGGGAGGAGACTTTAATTGTATCTTAGAAGCTTCTAAAACCACCAAGAAGTTTTTTCACATAGCAACTATTTCAAAATCCTTAAGAAGATGGATTGATTAATTTCATTTAATAGACATTTTTAAAGTAAAAGATGATAAATCCTTATTATTTTCCCATAAAGACCATAGATTTGGAACACAAACCAGAATAGACAAATTATTTGTAGTTCACGTTGTACAAACAAAAATCCTCAACTTCTCAATAGTTCCATGCCCCTTCTCAGATCATGACTCTGATAATGAAGCTCCAAATACAGTTTAAAATGCCAAAAAGGCATTGCAATGGGGTCCTGTGTGGGGGAGCTTATGCTAATATAACTATGGCCTATTGGGAGAAGAAATATGTCTTCAATAGTAGATTTAATAGATTTATTAAGTCCTATTTTAGATTTCAAGATGTCATTAGTATTATTTGGCAAGGAACACAAGACATACTTGAAGAATTCCTGTTATATATAGGCCAAACCACAACATTTTTTAAATTCACATGTAATATTAATAATGACTATATGGAATATTTAGACAT
Source organism: Protopterus annectens (assembly GCF_019279795.1). Lineage (NCBI taxonomy): Eukaryota > Metazoa > Chordata > Ceratodontiformes > Protopteridae > Protopterus > Protopterus annectens. The sequence continues at coordinate 538,523,744 of NC_056732.1, read as the reverse complement.
TAAGCTCATCAAAGACTATATAGAAAATAGATATATAGCCCGCACACACAGGAAAAAGACATATTCCAATAGTCTATTGCATTATAGCAGCTCACATCCTCAACATCATAAAAAAATCCATTGTCAAAGGACAAGTAGTTAGAGCCGCACGTATGATTACTAGAGAAGACCATTTTTTGGAAGAATGTTCCAATTTAAAATCTATGTTTTCGGCTAGATAATATCCCATTACTTTTTTAAGTGACATCATTGAAGAAGTTATAAACAAAAGAAAGAGGGTTTTTTTTAAACCTATCCTAGATAATAAAAATTCTAGTACGGATATTGTAAATGAGAATGTAGAAAGACATAGTGTTGCATCTCAAATAACTGAAAACATTAATCAAAATCAAAATAAGAGTAACAAATTCTCAGAAGCCTTAGTTATCACATGTAGTAAAGAAGCTAACATTTTAAAATGGATTTTTGAGAAAAATTGGTGTGTATTGAATCAAGACGAAGAATTGAATAATATTATAGGAGACAAGCCACTCATTGTGTACAGAAAAGGGAGAAACTTGAAAGAGTTATTAAAATATAAAGAGGAACATAACATCAACAAAGTACTAGGTATGGAAAAAGTGTTTTTTGTAGATGGTGCTACAAAATAGAAGTGGGTACAGATTTTGTATTAAGGGGTAAAGCATACCAAATACAAGGTAAATATAACTGTGAATCAAAAGGTGTGGTTTATTTAAGCAAATATAAACTGTGCTTAGCCTATTATATAGGGAAAACCGAAAGAAAATTGTCTCAGCATATATAGGAGCATGAATACGCAATAAAGAAGTTAAATATGAATAATGCTCTAGCCAAACATGTTATCAGTCAACCAGACCATTCATTTACTTATACCATTATAGACTAAGTTATAATAGATGATAAAACAGCATGGAATATATTTTTAGAGCTAAAGGAATTAGAATGGCAAATAAGACTGCAAGCAAATACTTGGTCAGGCATTAATGAGCATAGTTCTATAGTGCCTATATTAAAACTAAAGGCACTTAAAAGAAATAAAATCTGCTAATGAATTAGATAGATAATAAATGTTTATAAATCTTAGATGTGCTACTTATTTAACACGTTCCTTATAGGTATTGTATTAACATGAAGGTGTAAGATAATGTATATACGAAAGCATATTTGCAAAATGCTTATTTTAGAATTTTAGATATGTATAGTCATATAGAGATTTGATATTTATTTATAACTATTTAATAGTTATTATATTATTATATTTAATTTATTATCACATGTATTTTATAAATGTATTTTTAGGAATATTATAATAAGCATAGGTGAATGTTTATGATAGATAGGCTGTTGAGGGCATAGATATGTATATAGTGGTTAGGGAACACTGTGAATGCAATAAGTTCTGTTTGATTTGAAATATATTAATTAAGAAAGGAAATTACATCATTGTGACACTAACTGTTTTTAGTTTAAATTGAATAGATTGTGTTTGTAACTTTGCCTGATGAAGTACATTTGATTATATGAAAGCGCTCAAAATACGTTGGTTTGGTTTTAGTTAATAAACGGATATATTTCAGTGGCCATTCATTCTTGGATTATTTTGTTACATAGCCCTTCACTGTTTTCACAGTTTGTTTCCTACACAAAACTTGTCTAGCCTTGGAAAAATTAAACATAAATTCATTAGCCACCTCCCCCAGATATCTACATAACTTATCTACAAGAGTTAAAATACAATCTAAAGCAAATATCATTAGTAGTATATATCATGAAAAGAAAGGGAAAAGGTATCAGATATTGAAGACATCCTTGAAGCATTTCAGTTCCATTATATGGAACACTTCAAAAAAGAAGATTTAGATACCAACCAAATAAACATAGATACAAACCTTATCAATATAAAAAAAAATTCCAGAAAACTTAAAACTAGACCTATAAAAACCTATATCCTACAAAGAAATTGTTGACAAGATAAAAGAAAGTAAATCTAAAAAAGCTCCAGGGATAGATGGTATAATTACAGAAATTTACAAACTCTTCCCTTCAACAGTAATCTCCCTTTTTCATAAAACTTTGCTAGAAGTCCAGTCAGAAGCAAAAATACCACCTTCATGGAAATATTCTCTCATAACACCAATTCTAAAAGATAATAAACCATTAGACCTTTGCACCTCATGCACACCTATATCATTACTGAATAATGATTACAAAACCTTCATGTCAATCCTAGCTAACAGAATGAAAATCACATTTTCAAAGACAATTAATAATGATCAAACTGGATTTTTATATAACAGGTACACACATGATAATATTAAAATGATACTTACTCTTATAGATTATGTGAATAAAGAAGACAGAGAAACACCTGTAATCAGATTAGACATAGAAAAAGCCACCGATTCCCTGAACTTGAAATATCTATTTAAAACTTTAGCATTATTTGAATGTCCTCCTCCCTTCATCTTATTACTAAAAAACATATATATTAATAACTTAGCCTACATTAAATTAGGTCGTTTCACCTCAGAATCTATCCATATAACGAAAGGTACTAAGCAAAGATGTCCCCTTTTTCCTATTTTATTTGTTTTGGCTATAGAAATACTTGAAGAAATAATATGAATAATCCCAAAATAAAAGGAATGGAAGTCTATGACCAGTACATATCTAAAATAATGCTTTTTGCTGATGATATTTTATTAACCCTATCAAACTCTAGAGAGTCATTGGGAGAGCTAGAAGAAGTAATGGAGACATTTTATAAGATTTCAGGTCTACACTTTAATAGATCAAAATCAAAATTTCTATTTTTAAATAAGAAAAAAGAACTACAAGTTACAGATAAATCCATCATAGGAAAACAAGAACTTATGCTAAATTATTTAGGAATAGTGTTATGAAAATATAAATGAAACAATATTAATAAATTATAAAACATTATTGAAACAGTAAAAAATATATATAGAAAAGTGGAACAAAATTATATTAACTTTTGAAGATAGATTGCAATTAATGAAAGTGGTCTTATTGCCAAAAATACTATATGTAGCATTAGCAATACAGTTAATTCCTGAAAAATGCATTCTTAAAGAAATAAACTCATGTTTAATAAAATTGTTATGGTATCCCAAAAAGAATAGAGTAGCTCAAACTCATCACATGAGACCCTGGAAACAAGGAGGATTGAACTTCCCAGAAATAGAAAAATATATAAAAGCATATGTGCTTAAAACTACAATAGACTGGATAAACCCAAATTATTTTGGCAACTGGAAAGAATTAACAATGGCTATATTAACCAATTAATTTAATCTATTAAAAAACATTTTAATAGTAGACAAATCAAACAAACCCTGGTATATACTATGCTTAAGTATACAATATAATATACAAAACCTTCTAAAACACCACTGATTAATCATTGCTTCAATTCCTTTAGGAAACTTATCAATGCAAACATAGATCTAAAACTTTGCTTTGATCTTTTAACCCCATTTGCCATTACTAAGAACTTTCCTCACAAAATAGATAGGGAAACAATAACCTCCTGGGAACAAAATGGATTCTTATGCTGGTTTCAATGTGTAAATAAATGAAATGTTTTAGATATATATATGATAAAAACTGCTTACACTAATCCAACATAGGACTGGTTAACCTTACAAAGCATTCTAATGTACACTCAAGATTTATGCAGATTAATAATTCCTCATTTAAAGATATTCCAAATCTAATAAGTTTTCTGTATGAATGTATATATAATATTTGTGAAAAGAAAAATTCCATTGCAAATCTGTATAAAGAGTTCATCATCATCATCTTCTTTTGGCTGTTCCCGTTAGGGGTTGCCACAGCGGATCATCTGTTTCCATTTCTTCCTGTCCTCTGCATCTTGCTCTGTCACACCAACCACCTGCGTGTCCTCTCTCATCACATCCATAAACCTTACATTAGGCCTTCCTCTTTTCCTGTTATCTGGTAGCTTCATCCTTAGCATCTTATCCCCAATATACTCAGCATCCCTCCTCAGCACATGTCCAAACCAACATAATCTTGCCTCTCTGGCTTTGTCTACAAATCTTCCAACCTGGGATGACCCTCTAATATACCTATTCCTAATCCAGTCCACCCTCGTTGCACCCAGTGCAAATCTTAACATCTTTAACTCTGTCATGTCCAACTCTAACTCCTGCCTTTTTGTCAATGCCACTGTCTCCAACCAATATACAACCAATACAACAACTGGAAAAGCCACAGAAATACCTCACAAAGAGGATTACCGGCCTCAAACAAATGCCCCATGCAGACCGTCTCAAAAAACTCCAGCTTTACTTCGTCACATATCGCCTACTCAGAGGTGACCTCTGCCTAACATACAAAGCTATGTCAAACCCAGAGCTGTTGGACATGCTCCACTTAAAGAAATCCCAATTCCTCTGAGCTACACGTTCTAGGGACCTAAACCTTGTCTCTACAATAAACAGAACATGCTGGAGGGATAGATTCCTGTCCCAGAGACTTCCTTTACTCTGGAATAAATTACCTATCTATATCAAACAAAGCTCCTCATTAGTACTCTTCAAGAAAAATCTTGATGATTGGATGGGAAATAGGAAATTCACCCCAGGGATCACTTCTGTGGCGCTGCTCGACAGTGGTACAGGAAAATAATTTTCTTGGGTGGCAAAAGTCAGGGTACCTTTTTGGCTGGGCTTGTATAGGCCCTAGGGCAGATAGCCTAGTACCTACCTATGAGCCTATGAACCTATGAATATAACATAGCTGGTCTCACTATCCTCTTGTAGACCTTACCTTTCACTCTTACTGGTACTCGTCTGTCACAAATCACTCCTGACACTCTTCTGCACCCAATCCATCCTGCCTGTACTCTCTTCTTCACCTCTCTTCCACACTCACCATTAATCTGAACTATTGATCCCAAGTATTTAAACTCATCCACCTTCGCCACCTCTACTCCTTGCATCCTCACCATTCCTCTATCCTCCCTCTCATTCACACACATATATTCTGTCTTAGTCCTGCTGACCTTCATTCCTCTTCTCTCTAGGGGATATCTCTATCTCTCCAGGGTCTTCTCCACCTGTTCCCTACTCTCACTACAGATCACAATGTCATCTGCAAACATCAAAGTCCACGGGGGCTCCTGTCTGATCTCGTTTGTCAACCTGTCCATCACCATTGCAAATAAGAAAGGGCTCAGAGCTGATCCTTGATGTAATCCCACCTCCACCTTAAACGCATCCGTCACTCCCATCGCAGACCTCAATGCTGTCACACTACTCTCGTACATATCTTGTACCACTCTTACATACTTCTCTAACACTCCCGACTTCCTCATACAATAGCACAACTCCTATCTAGGCACCCTGTCATATGCTTTCTCTAAGTCTACAAAAACACAGTGCAACTCCTTCTGACCTTCTCTGTACTTCTTCATCAACACTCTCAGAGCAAATATTGCATCTGTAGTGCTCTTTCCCGGCATGAAACCATACTGCTGATCACTAATCATCACGTCCCATCTTAACCTAGCTATAAAGAGTTAATAACATATAAAACAATTCCCAAACCATTATACTGGCAGTTCATAACAAAAGGTCAGTCATTTCAGTTAACAGAAGAAATTAAAACTAACATCTTACTATCAGTTAATCACACCTCTAACACACAGTACTGGAAAATATTTAACTGGAAATACTTACATAGGGCATTTTTAACACCAATTAGAATTAAAAAGATCAGTACTATTACAAATGTTTTTTGCTGGAGTTGTGAAAAGTCAAATAAAGTAGACTGGATTCATATTTTTTATGAATGTAATAAAATTAAATCATATTGGAATGGAATCAATCATTTTTTACAAGCTTTATTTAATGAATCCTTTACCTTAACTAAAACATTGATTATAATAAATGTAAATGAAGGTCCCTGCCTAAATAAGACACATATGTATTTGTTATGGACAATACTTGCTATATCTAGGAAACGCGTAACCAGAAGGTGGAATTCAAATACACCCCTGGCCTTGAAAAAATTCGACACTTTACAGAAGACAGCTGCATCGATGGAAATAAAAATCAAAGAACTACGAATCTATCCCAGGCCATTGGTAAATAATCCTTGGAAGAAAGTTATATCTTTGTTGGACACTTTGCAATAATCAATATTGTATCTTTGATAACTGATCTGTTAATTCTATATTTAATAACATACAGTGTATATAACTGAAAGTCAGGCTATTGTAAATATTGTATATAGTTGTTATGTAAATGTTATTTTAATTGAAAATACATTTTTTTGAGGAGTAAATCATTTAAATATAATTATGGTTCATAGCATTTCCAAAATAAAGATGTTAGAATTCTCTCTCTCTCTGGTTTTAATCCTTGATCTGTGCATATGTCTCTCTTTCTCACTGTCTCTCTCTATAAATATATATATATATATATATATATATATATATATATATATATATACATATATATACATATACATATATATATATATATATATATATATATATATATACATATATATATATATATATATATATATATATATATATTTATCAAATATGGAATACATGCATTTGAGCGAACGACCTTTCTTTGATCTGGTATAACATCGACTGGAAATGTCGAATCTCCCATAGCCGAACGGTCAGAATGCCGAACGAAACACCAAATTCGACAATTCTGACCACTCTACTTCCTAAACAAGTGCTACCATGGGTAAAAAATGGTGGGATATTTTGAGTTTTGGCTGCATTATGTTTGCAATTCTGCACATTTTAAGAACTGCTGTCAAACATTTTCCGATTGGCCATCTGCCGTTCACTCAAACCCATGTATACCACCGTATATATGTATGTATGTATATATATATATATATATATATATATATATATATATATATAAATATGTATGGGAGGATATAATATATCTATATCTATATCTGCCACCCTGGTAGATCTCTGATATTTATAGGTTGTCCAACAAAAGAATGTGTTGAGAAGTAAGAGGGAATGTGCACAACAGAGCAAAACGTCCCTCATTAGTCTAAACAAGCAAATCAAGGAACTAGTCAAGTCTCCAAATACAGACTTTGAGGTAAAAATATAAAACAACTCTGACCACAAACCACCGATTATTGTGAATTTCGTGTCAGATTCATGGAGCATATAAGAGATATTAAAAATAATAGAGAAGATAAAATAATTGCTGCACATTTTAGGATGTTTCACAATAGTAATGAGGCCCTGTTACAGGGTACTGTTTTAGAGACTGTAAAAAGTTTGAGTATGGATGAAAATGTATTGAAACAAAAATTATTATATAAAGAAAGTATTTTTATTTTAAAGTATAAAACTATGATACCTAATGGTCTTAATAATGAACTAAATTGGAAGTGTTTTCTTTAAGGTAAACTGCTGTGTGATTAGTAGATATGTGCTGCTAACTGAATGTAATATATAAGAAAGTTTGGTTTGCGATTTTACTGTTTGATATTCCTTGAAGGTGGAAACACCGAAGTGCTAGAATAAAAGAAATTTGGTTTTCCTGGTTGTCTTTTTCACAATAATCAGTGGTTTGTGGTCAGAGTTGTTTTATATTGTGGAGAAGAGGAGAATTTGTGGTTCATATTTTTAGGTAAAAATAGCCTCCAAAGCTAAGGATAACTATAAGACATTTTTTAGTTATGCCTGCAGTCTTAACATAAATGCATGGAACTAGCCATTCCCAACAGAACCAAGATGCTCTCCTTCAGAAAAAGGAAGCCAATCTGGTGGTCCCCAGCCATCAATAAACTCTACAACAGAAGGAAGAAACTGTTGCAGAAAAAGGTGAAGTCCCAAACTTGAAAATCTTCCTTATTAGCTTCAACAAAAAGTTGAGATCCCTCATCAAATCCTCTAAAGCCAGCTATGAAAGCAGAATAGCGGCAGACATTAAAAACAATCACAAAGCCTTCCATAGTTATATTAAGAACATCCATGGCAATACCAGATTTGCTCTGAGTTACTGCACAATGGTACTTCCTATACTGAGCCAACGGATATTGCCAGCATACTTGCAGACAGATTTAGTGCCAACTTTACCCCTTTCTCTCCCCCTAAAGGACCAATCACAATACTAGAAGAATGCCAGGCACCCAGCATTACAGCAGCACAGGTTAAAGATGCATTGTCCAAGACCAAGGATACAGCTTCCATGGGACCAAATAATATCCCTGGCTGTGTTCTACATGAACCACAAAGTGAACTTGCACCATATCTGTGTGCCCTGTTCACTCACAGCCTCACCTCAGGCTTTGTCCCTACTGAATGGCGAACTGCTACAGTCATCCCTCTCCATAAAGGGGGAGCGACTACAGACCCTTGGAATTATCACCCCATTAGCCTGACGAGTCTGATATGTAAAGCTATGTATCGCATATTCATGGATCTGATTAACAAAGATATAGGAAATCTCCAAACTCTGGACCCCACACAGTTTGGTTTTGTGAAAAGGAGATCATGCCTGCTCAACCTGGTTGACTTCTTTGAGTCAGTCACCAGGGCTGTGGATGAAGGTAAGGCAGTACATACAGCCTACCTTGATCTGGCCAAGGCCTTTGATACCATTCCTCACTTGGGAATTATTGATAAATTCACCAAGCAAGGCATCAACCACTATATCACTAGGTGTGTTGAAAATTGGCTCACAGATAGAACACACAGTGTGAAAGTAGAGAACTCCAAGTCAGACTGCTGACCAGTCATGAGTTGAGATCAGTCCTGGGTCCTCTCCTGTTCGGCATCTACTTCTCAGAAGTCCAGGCCAACACAAAGGGACTCTGGCTGGCCAAGTTTGCAGATGACTGCAAGCTGGGAGACATTATTAACTCCCAAAGTGATGCAGACATCCTACAGAAAGGCCTCACTGAGACCAATGACTGGTGTCAAACCATGGCCTTAAGCTCAATGCCAAGAAATGCGCCATCATCCCCTTTGGAAAAAAATTCAGTTCCCACTAATTACTGCATCGATGGAAGCCCACTGAACACTGAAGGCATTATAAGAGATCTGGGGATGCAGGTTGACAGCAACCTCTCCTTCGACCACCACATTGCCACTGTGGTCAGAAAGTCCTTCTATGTGGAACATCTCATTACCAAGGGTTTTACATCCAGGAGGAAACAGGTCATCATCTCTCTCTACTCTTCCCTCATTAGGCCAATCATCGAGTATAATGCCCCATTTGGCATGTACCTCACTAGACACATGCAACAGCCAGAGAGGCCATAGAACTACCTCATGAAGAGGATCCTAGACATTAAACACATGTCCTACATGGACAGACTCAAATGACTCCAGCTATTCTCTGTCTGTCTGTTTGACTTACAAAAGCCATGTCTGACCCAGCTCTGTTAGAAATGCTACATCTAAAGAAATCCCAATCCCTCTGCACCACATGCTCCAGTGACCTCACCCTCATTACCACAATCAACAGAACATGTTGGAGGGACAGGTTCCTCAACCAGAGACTGCCCATACTCTGGAATAGACTTCCCATACATGTCAAGCAGAGCACCTCACTGTCCCTCTTCAAGAGAAATCTTGATGAGTGGATGGGTAACAGAAAGTTCACCCCAGGGATCACTCCAGTAGATCTACTTGATAGAGGCACTGGGAACTAACATCGGGCAGCATGATGCTAGGGTACTTCTATGGGCCAGGCTTGTAAAGGCTCCAGGGCCATTAGCCTACTACACACCTATGAACATATATATATATATATATATATATATACATATATATATATATAAATATATATATATATATATATATATATGGGTCTACTTCATATGAGCAAAAGCTCACATGATCGAAACCAGTATCATTGAGATGAATTGCATGAAATACCACAACATCAAAATTTCAAAATGTCGAATCCCACAGTATTGAAATCTGCTCCCCGAACATCTCCAACTAATCCCTCCACCTACCTTCCTACAAATTACAAATTATAACTTGCCATAGAATAATAAAACAACTTAACCTAAATCAAAACCGTAACTACCTACAAGTGAAACGTCCCATAATTCTACACACCCTTAAAGCAATACCATGAACACATTGCAAAACAAATACCAGACACTATCAACCAGTAACAACTAACCACACCCCCAGTAAGGAAAACTACTACAATAAACCTCTAAAACAAATGAAACACAAAAATTATATTTCCTCCTACATTTTTGCGGGTGGGCAAGCTCTCATGCACTTCCCCATGTGGGGGGCTCTGCCCCCACACCCCCTGGAAATTAAATATACCAACTCCAAGACTGCACTGTCCTACCCTGATGTGGGTTTCGATCATGTGAGCTTTCACTCATATGAAGTAGACCCACACACACACACACACACACACACACACACACACACACATATATATATATATATATATATATATATATATATATATGTATACATGTGTGTGTGTGTACATGTGTGTGTCTGTGTGTGTTTGTGTGTGTGTTTGTGTACCTATATAAAGTCGATAGTTGAATAACATTTAATTTAAACAAACTAATATGCTGTAAATGCAATTATTAAAGGACAAATACCTACTATAGTAGTAATAAAGTTGATAGACTATCATTTGAAACCAAAATATAAACACAATTAAAAATAATAAACTAAATTTAAAATATTAGTGATAGATGCAATGTAAAGTAACATCTCTTTATTATAACCCACACAAATGACCTAACCAAGTCAATACAGTAGATGACTGAAATAAGGAATAGAACTGTGGCTGCATAGAAAGTATTGTAATTAATATTATGACCTCCATGTAACTAAGAAGTGAGATTATTAAATAAAAAAAAAAATGTAAACTTGCAAATGATGATGTCTGAATCAATAAGAAAAGGACAAAAGAAAAACATAAGAATGTAGGATACGTATTATGTATAATGGGACAGATTTAGAAAACTTGGCCACATCATGCTAACTGAGTCTGCATGATCAGCAGCCATCATGCGAAGGTGTGTGCGATTCAGAAAAGAAAGATACATGACAAGGCCAGGCCAAATGATATAATCAGCCATGTTGCCTGCTAATGATGGTAAAATGCATGGTGTATGCAACTCAGAAAACACAGATACACAATGGGTCCAGGCTAAATAATATGATCATCCACTCTATATGCTAATGACAGTAAAATGAAGTGCTGTGTATGATAGTGAGGGAAAATAAGATGCCAGAGTAATTCAGATATGTTCAAATGCCACTCAATGGAGCTGCTTGTACTTTATATTTGAACTTGGCCATATGCCCATGTTCGGGCAAAATAGATTGCTTAGTTATGTTAGGGGTTACAGCAGCTGTTGTAAATCTATATTTTCTAAAGGATTTTATTGCAAATGCTATGTCTAACAGCACATAACACTGCCTCTGGAGGCATGGGGTCATATGACTTCAGTTAACATTCCATGCGCTCCATGGCACAGACTTAGTGGACAGGTACTGTGTGGACAGAGGCACTGTGTAACAAATGATGGACATATGTTGGCTTCATCTGCTGCCCCATGGTAATTGTGGAGTAAAAATACGATGGACCAGATACAAACATATGTTTGGATTTATGTCCATTATCCATAGGGACCTTTTAGTGACCTACTGAGAACACAGCGGGATATCTCAGGCCTTTGCCATGAAAATACTCCATTGATTCTTCATGTCATGCTTCAGTACATGGGGGAACATGTGGTTCCCACATACCTCAAAAGAGAGAGACAATATCTTGCAAGAGTTCTATTATATAGCCCATTTTCCTGAGGTACAGAAGCCATAGGCTGTACCCACATTAAAATAATTACCCCACCAGAGGAACTGGGAAGGAGGTGCATGGACAACAAAGTATCACTCCATCTACTACCAGGAGGTCTGTAATACCAACAGTATCATCTACAATGTGTGCAGTCCACCAAGGTAGTGTTCACAACTCCAACATATGGCACACATATGACCTGTATCAATGGTTTGTTAGCAGTGACTTCTCAGGGGGACATCTTTTTGGTGATGTCTGATATGCCCTGTAACCCTGGCTCATTATACCCATCAGAAATTCACAAAAACAAACCATTAATGGGTACAACTGTGGATTATCATAAACAACAAACATGTATGAGCTGCTGAAGGCACACTTTCACTGTGGTGCCCTGCAGTATGACCTTGCCACTTGTGCCTGAATATTGACTGTGTGTTCAGTGTTAAGTAATATCATACTTATGAAGCAGTTACAGCAGCATGGGCACCTGCAGGGTCAGTAGTTTGCAGCATACTAGTCAGCTGAAACTAAGGCAGATAAGGAGTCATAAAAAGAGCCAACAGCAGGGGATGATCATGCCCGATGGAGTTGGGCATAGTATGCTGTAGCTCTAGCAAAGAGACATCATCATTTGCACAGGTGGAGTAGGGAGTTCATGAATGTATGTCTCTCATTGGGAAGTGTGTGAGTGTGAGAAGTAAGGTGTATCAAAATAAAAATATGCTTTTACGGGAAGTGTCAAAACTAATGAGCAGGGGCGAGGTTTAACATCGAGAAGAGCCAGGGTCAATGGATGTTTGACATGCTAGGGGCTGTGTTGTGTGTACATGGGTCTGCAGGGACCCAGCCTCAACAATTGGTGCAGCACTGTGGCTTTGTCTACTGGACAGGTCTATGTCATGCATGACAGAGTGTTCATCATCCTGTGCATGTCTGTGCCAATGAGAGTTAGTCCTGCCAGGAGTTTCACTGGCTGTACCACTACCCTGGCCAGAAGCTGATGTACTACATGACGTCTGCCAGTGTCCACTAGAATATGTGCCTGCAGGATGATGGCCATCACCATCATGGGGTGTGCTCTCCTGTGAGTAGTCATCCCCACATTAGATGTCACTGGGAAAGTGCTAGCACAGCGGGAGTGGGGTCTTGTAAATTCATGGCCATGATGGATAACATCTGTGGATGTAGCAGATAACCATCTGTGAGGAGAACCCCCCTCAACCCTGCCAGATCACTCAGAAAAGACATGATACAGTCCAGCATGTGAGTCAGTCTCTCTAAGGAATTGCACATATGGGGCATACACTCTCTGAACACCCTCAATATCTCTGACATACCTGTTTTGGTACTAGGCTGTGCCTCAATACTGTCCCTGCATGTACATTGGCTAGCAGCCAGTGACACACCAACTTTAAGGGAAGGGTGGTACCCTTATCTCCGGCAAGTTCCATTAGGATTCCCTCTCCCCATGTGAACCTTCCTGCCAACAGGAGCTAGGGGCAGTTTCAGAAGTCTGAATACTGGAGGTCATCATACTTCCCAGATCAATAGTGTCCCCATCAACTTATTGTCACTCAGATGTTTGTGCATCCTGAGTATCTGCAGGTATAAAGACTGTGCCTCTTGGCTGTGTAGAGATGTGGTGGTAACTCCCAGTGTTAAACACACACCCTGTACACCCTGATTTCACTAATTCATCCCTGTCATCATTATCAGAGGCTACGGTTCCTCCAATATTATACAGAGGAAGTTCCACAGATCTGGTGCTGGAAAAGGATTTGGCTCTCAATACATCAAAGCAAAACTTATCCAGTGCAAGAATGACCCAGCACCAACACATGCACTTGATATCTGTACAATTATAAATGTATGATAAAAATAAATACTCCTAGCCATACCTTGTGCAACAGATCAGGCAGCTGAATCTCTGATGTACCCATACCATAAATCAGTTATAAGTAATTAAGTTTAAAATGACTAAGAGATAAAGAAGAGCTTCGGCTATTGATACTATGAAATGTAACTATATGCCTGGGCATCTGCATTTGATATTCTCTGGGATCTACCCAACTCTGCCCCAGCATCCATCACCATGCTGTGGGACTCTGTAGAATAGGTACTGTCCTTAAGTGAGGCCAGGAGCTCCTCTCTCTCTCCATAAGATGTGAGTCAGTTGATTGCCAATTACTTGTTGCTCAGCATTCCCATCCCATATTTTCCACTCTGCATGTGGCAACATGAATCATATCCATGGTCTTGCATTAGACCATGTCATAGCTGTAGCTCTGACCACTGACCACTCATCCAATTAATATCTGTGACAAATTCAGCCCAGACACAGCCATGGAAGGACTGAGCAGTGACATGGCCAGCAAAGCACCATCACCCTTGGAGCTTGAGGGCCTGTAATAGCACCTCATACTCCACATCTGTAAATTTAGATTTGCAGGTGAATTTTAATGACCAACCATATTTAACATTAAACAATCTTCTCCATCCAGGTAATACTAGTACCCCTACCCCTGTGTCTATCCTCCAAAAACCTCCAGAAAATATTGCCAACACCTTCTTTACGGAAACTATACAATCCCTTGACAACCAACTAGGCCCCAACAACCTAGACCGTATTAACCCCATATCCAATACCCACCCATCCTTTAACTTTCAACCTGTACCAACAGCATTTATCCGATCCTTAATCAAGAAACTGAAACCCACCACCCTTTCAGCAGACCTTGTCCCGGCTGAATATCTTCAAAAGGCTGCAAATGCAGTAGCGTATACCATCTCAATATTAATTAACAGAACCATCTCTGAAGCATATATCCCCTCCATCTGGAAAACTTCATATGTAATTCCTCTCCATAAAGGGGGTAACTCCACTGATCTATCAAATTACCAGCCCATCACCATTCTGTCCCCTCTGGCTAAAATCATGGAAAAATGTATCCACAAGCAACTCCTTCATTACCTCAATTTGTGCAATCTCCTAGCTCCCCTCCCAACATGGATTTAGACGCCACCATATTACCACCACAGCCCTTCTATCCTTCTCTCAGACAATAAATCAAATCCGTAATAATAATACGCCCACCTCTGCTGTCTTTCTTGACCTATCTAAGGCATTTGATATGGTAAACCACTAGCTACACATTCAAACATTAAAACCTCTTGCCATAGACAGCCTAGTAATACGCTGGTTTCAGTCCTACCTAAGTGGCAGACAACAAGCTGTGCTATGGGAGGACAGCCTTTCTTCCCTACTACCAGTCACCCTTGGAGATCCTCAAGGGTCTGTACTAGGACCTCTCCTGTTTTCCATCTTCATTAATGATCTTCATACAGTCATCCCCAAAGTAACCTGCATTCAATATGCAGATGACTCTACCCTAATCTGTTCTGCCACCTCCACATTAGACCTGCAGGCCTTAACCCAAAATACTTTTAATGTAGTAGAAAACGGGCTCACTGACAGGTGTTTTCTATTGAATCCAAATAAAACAAAACTGCTACTCTTCACCCCCCACCCGGAAAGCTACACTCCTATCATTTACCATAACATCTAATAATGGCACAATAATTTCCTCAGAAAGTAATACAAAATTATTAGGTGTAATTGTTGACAATAACCTTAAGTTTGATGCTCACATCGACAAAACCATTAAAACAGTCAACAAAAAGCTAGGATCTCTATATAGAATTAAGGCATTTCTAACCCCAACTGCTACAACAGTTATTGCCCAAACACATTTACTTTCAACCCTTCTTTATGCCTCCCCAATCTATACAAACCTGAGTAAATCTGACCTCAATAAACTCAATAGCTGCTACAACACCATAGCCAGATTTGCCACAGGCTCAGCATATAGAACCCACTACTATATTAACCTACGATCTCTAGGCTGGCTAGAGTTTCCCTCTCAAATCCAGTATAATCAGCTAATAATAGCCCACAAAGTCCTCCATCAGCCCGAAAGCACACCCATACTCAAAAATATAATTACCCCTTACAGTAACCTAAATACTCTCCGGTCTTCTGACAAAATACTGGTACAAACTGTTAAATCTAAAAACTCAGCAGGTGACTCATTGTTTTGCAACTCTGTTGGAACAATCTGGAATTGACTCCCTGCTGAACTTACAGCAAACCAGACTATTAACCAATTTAAAACATCTCTCAAAAAATTCCTAAAAAGTCGCTGGCTGTGCCCCTGTACCAACCCTGACTAACCAGCTTACCACTCTCTTCACTACCTAGCTATCTGTAAAAAAGTCAATGTTTCAGACTTAGTCTCATTCTCATACGTATTGTACTACTGAATGACATGCTACCTTTTTCTGCCTTGTACCACTAAAAATGTCTAGGTTCGAACAAGAAAACTACAATGTTAAGTTTAAGTATGTATGTATTCCAAGTATGCATATAATCCTATATATCTGTACTGGTATCTATATGTGACTGTATAAAACTGCTACTGTTTAACTCTTATGTAACTATCCACATGTGGAGCTTTTCTCCCCAGGCCTCCACTGAAAATGGACCTGTGTCCAGTCGGACTATCCCGGTTAATAAATGTAAAATAAAATAAATAAAAATAAATAAATAAACATTATTTTTCTTACTACGCAGTTTTTGAGGCATGTGTTGTGTTGCAATTCCTCTGTAGCTCACCTTGTAAAGGAAGTCCATAGTAGAAAGGAATTGAGAATGGATGTTTCACATCCCCTCAGTGCTTCTTTGTATCCCATTTGCATTATAGTACATGTATAGTAATCAAACTGTTATCCTGTCTGGACTGTTGTGGAAAAGTAATTCCTGTCACTTTTCTGTACTCCGACTTTCATGTGTGTGTATCATATTTTCTAAGTTTAAGGACTTCAAACTGATATCTGTGCATATAACCAACAACTCACTCCAGAGATGTAGGTACCTATATTCCAAGTTCGCTGAAGAAAAATATCACCAAGCTGAATCAAGGAACTTGTTTTGTTTTGTTTGACTAGCAACTTTTTCATGGTTGATGAAACATTATACAAACAAATTCAAGGGACAGCCATGGGGGCGGCATTCACCCCCATGTATGCTAATCTTTTTATGGGTATGGTGGAAAATGTACATATTTACAGAAGTAATTTTTACAGGTTACATGTTCTGGATTATTGTCGTTTTATAGATCTTATTTTTTTTGCAAAGGAGGAGAAGATGAAGCAAAGTTGTTTGTACAGTATTTAAACACTAATAGTTTTGGTATACAGTTTGAAGGAACACAGATAGGAACTAAGGTGTATTATTTGGATGTAACAGTGGAGGATACGAGGGGTGGAAATTTAAAAACTAGCATGTATAGGAAATTTGATCAGCCTTCTTTTATGTTTCTTGCCTCTAGTTGCCATCCCCCACATACATTAGAGGCAGTACTTTATAATGAATTTACTAGAATAAGTAGAATTTGTAATGATTCAGATGAATGCAAAATAGAGATTGATAAAATGTCAAGAGCATTTTTAAGAAGAGGTTATGAAGAAAATAAAATTAAACTGTATTTGAATTCTTTAGTTAATAATGGCACAAAAGTAAAAAGGAATTTTATTGGAATAAGTGACACTCAATTAGTACGGCTGTAGGGCAAATGCAAGATATGTTTTCTGTTTCAACATTTAATGTATTTTTAGGGATTCTGGAAAGAATACTGAAAGAATACTGAAATATTCTTACCAGGGAAATACCACTTTTACAAAATGTTAGCTTGAGGTTTTCCTAACGGAGGGGACATCATTTAAAAGATTTTTTTAGTGAGGAATATCTATAGGAAACCCCAAACTAATTTATTAACTATCCTGGAAGTACCAGGAACTAAAATATGTGGTAGATGCTCAATCTGCCAATATATAAAATGGATTCTTATCATAATATAAATGGCAAGAGATTTCAAATGCAGGGAGTGTATTCCTGCATGAGTACAGGTATTATATATATGCAGTGAGGTGTCCCTGCAATAAATATTATATAGGGTAAAGATAAATATTTTATAGTGTGAAGTAAAAGAAGCTTAAGTACTAGGGTTAAAGAACATGTAAGAGATGTCAAGAATAAAAAAGCCATAAGTCCAGTGGCATGCCATTTTAATGAAGTACATCAAGGGGATTGTGGAGGTTTACAAGCCACAGTCCTTGAACAAGTCAGAATGAATTTTATGAGTGAAGAAAATATTAAAATGTGTCTGCGTAGGAAGGAAGCAATGTTGATTTTAAAATTTAATACATTGTACCCTGCGAGATGAACAAAGAATGTAATTGGAGACATTTTATTTAGTATGTATTTTAATGGATTGTATCTGTTTAAATTGTTAATTGAATAATTGGCTGTATATTAGATACTTTTAGGATTATAAGGGGAAGTATAATGATATCAAAATGTTACTCTTTAAAGGCTAATGTTAGCCGATGCACTAGAGACATGGTACTTTTGTTCGTTTTATCGTGATTGTGTCAATAAATTCTCTGAACTTTTTTCAGCTTGGTGATATTTTTCTTCAGCGAACATGGAATACAGGTACCTACATCTCTGGAGTGAGTTGTTGGTTATATCTTTTTGTGCATCGAGTGTTTTTTTTATTTATATCTGTGCATATGTCTCCTACTCCCTTCTTCATCATCTTCTGCATTCCATATTCGAATATCATCTCCAATTGCAGTCTTCAGTAAATTTCTGTTAGTCTTAGTGGCCATAACACAGCCTCTACACTCCCCTTATGTCCACGACACATTGCACTGCATATCTTTAGCCTTGAGTTAAACGAAAAAAATGCACTTCCATATTATCGTCTCTGAGCAAACCTTTGAGACAGCAATCAGAGAGGTTCATAATTGATATAAACTTTTACAACAGCTTTTCAGTAATTACTGTCATCTCAGGC